>NC_040912.2:43984292-44287322 GCF_004126475.2 Phyllostomus discolor
CTAATTTTTTAAAATCCTCTCAATTTGTATTTTTTTCTAGCCATGCACAGATTCAAATTTTCACAAAATTATACTGAAAATAACTGCTTTGTTTTCTCAATCACTGTTAATGTCAGTGTGTCTTATTAAATTAAATATTATAATAAATATTTATCTTCATACTCAGTAGTACTACATATTTTTATAAAAGCCTTGGTAACCCTAAAAAAATAATAACCTGAAAGATAAAAGCAAAATGCATTTCTATCATTTAATTTTGTACCTTGAAGAAGATAAAGGACAAGAAGCCAGAAAAAGATGACTTTAGATGTTACTTGTAACCACCACCGGAAGAAAAAGGGAAAAAATACAACTCGAACAATTCCTTTTCTAGTCAGAGAAGTCCAAGGACTTTCAGGTTTTGCCTTAGCAAATGCAGAGCCTGAGAAGAGTAAAATAAAATGACTGAGTACATTTATTAGTCTTTTATTTCCTTAGAGAAAAAAAATTTCAACATTTTAAGAAAAATAAAACATGTATAATTTTATTTTGTACTATGCTATGAATGAGAAATGTCCCACTTTGGGTAGCAAACACTTAAAAAAACATTCTTCATGCTGCCATATTAACTCAGGTACTTCACAAAAAATTTAACTGAAATAACAGCAGAATTTCTCCCACATATTTTATAAATATAAGACAACATTCAAATGCCAGTTCCAGTTAGGAATTTTAAATTATCACAATAACACATTAAACTAATATAATATTGTATGTCAATTATACTTTTAAAAATAAGTTTTAAAAAATGTTACTGCTTTCATTTTTATAACCAAGTCTTATAGTTTACTAAGCAAACACAAACTGCTTTCTTTTGTACTTTTTTCTTGGAATGATCTTTAGTGGGAGGAAAGACTAGTTAATGGTATTTAAATACTTCCGTTCTGTTTTTAAAACTATTCCTGTTTCATTTAGGCTTATTAATACTTTTATTTCTACAAACATATATCTAACCCATTTTGAATTCTGTTTCTTCAAGGTCAATTTCTAATTGCATTAAGCATTTATTTATCCAGGGCTCACCTCTTACAAGATCAACATCTATGAGGTCTGGTTTCACATGCGCTGTTTTCTTTGGTTTATTCCTTAAACCCTATAACATATTAAAAGTAGTATTGGTGAGAGTGTCAATCTTAAAAGTACTCATCACAAAAAAATTGTTTTTTGTTAACTATGTATGGGGACAAATGTTAACTACACTTACTGTGGTGATCATTTCTCAATATATACAAATATCAAATCATTATGTTGTATACCTGAAACTAATGTCTATTCCTTAATAAAAAAGTAGTATTAAAATTACATATATATGTGTGTGTGTATATATATATATATATATCCAGAAGAACAGAGAAGAATCATCTAAAGATTCAATTAAAAAAGTTAATATACTGGACAAAAACATAATACATTATATATGTTATAAATGGAACATAAGTGTAGTATTGTAATAAATTTTATTACTTTCCAAAAAATTTAAAGATGTATATAATACATGGTGCCTGCTTATTACTACAAGTAAAATTCTAAAACAAAGACTACTGCTACCAATAAATTTGTTATGTACAGCCTGAGATGGTCCAGGAAACTGCATTGGCCCCCAGATGTGCATAGGAGAGTGTTGAGGATGTCTGGGGTGACACTAACTCTGAAGGGCTCTCAAGTTGTGATGCTGGGCACACTGCTGTAGAAATCAGGGGACCACAGAGCTGAGGACAGTAATGCAGAGTTCTAAGCAGATGCCAGCATGTATGGGGTGGTATTGGCTGAGACCCACAGAGAATGATGCATATCTCAGGCTTGCCACTATGTTCACATGCATAACCAGACCAAACACCACCTAATCAGAGCAGAAATCTCAATTCAAAGTGGTTTAAAAACTTGGAATTACTAAACATCAAGATTAAGTTTCTGCCATCAATATACAGAAAAAGGTAGATTATCAAAATTATTGAAAAAAACACTATAAAAAATAAATTACACTTTATGACTTAAGTCTAGGATGTTAAAAATTGGAAGAGTTTAAGCTACACTCTTCAGGAACCAAGTGCTAAGAGATGACACAGAGTCTTTAGATGGTGTTTTATTATTCATTCAATACACCAAGTAACTGTTCAGTGCTTTGTTTAGTCCTAATCCAAGTAATTAACAATGACCACCTAAAGTAAAAATTTGATTAGTGTTTGCATCTAATGCAAAGCAGAGAGCATTTGAGCTCAGAATGAACTGAGATGTTTAAACCAAAAATGTGCCCTGAAATCAAGATGCAATTAAACTTTGAACCCATGCAAATAGTCTGTCCGTATGAAGTTACAACCAACCCAGAGATACAAAATTACAAAAACAAGAGAAAAAAAGGGTCAGGGCTGAAGATATATCCATGATAATTTTATACACAGTTGGTCTTCATAGTCACAGATTCCACATTTGCAAATTCACCTACTCAATAAAATTTATTTGAATCCCAAAAGTGACACTTGCTGTGCTTTTGCAGTCCTTTGCAAACATGAGCAGAGTGACTGTGGTAAAAAATGAGTCACCCAACATGCACATTCCCAGCTGAGGTCAAACAAGGCAATGCTCTGCCTTCTTGTTTCAGATCTCTGTATTGTAATTAAATGTCCTTTCACAGTCTACTCCAGTGCTATATACAGATTTTGCATTTTTTTGGTGCTTCTTGTTGGTAATTTTGTTGTTTAAAATGGCCCCCTAGCATACTGCTGAAGTGCTGTCTAGAGCTTTTAAGTGCAAAAAGGTCGTGGTGCCTCTAAGAAAATGTGTTATAGATAAGATCTGTTTAGGCAAAGTTATGAGGTGGGACCCCAAAAACATGGAATTATTTTCTGGAGGGCAGGCAGACCCCTCATAGTACAGGTTTCCCCTGCTAGGTTAGTGTTCTAGGAACTTATCTGTATCAGTGTACCAACTGGTGTTATTGTGAGAGGCTGCATTCAACTTCAGTGAATTTTTCTTTGAAGACTCTTTCAACGCTGTTTGTCCATTTCATGATGGCGGATGTATGAATGTACCTGCCCACATCATGCTGAGTGTTCAGCAGTTTTTGACCCAAAACATCATAACCCCATGCCCAACCCTCCTTATTCACCCAATCTCACCCTGAGTGACTTTTTTTTTGTTTCCCTGGGTGAAAAATGTCCTCAAACAGAAATGTTTTGCTAAGTAGAAGAGGTGAAACAAAAAACTGCAGAAGTACTGAAAAGCATCAAAATCAATGAGTTCAAACTGTTTTTGAGCAGTAGGAAAAAGTCTCAATCAGTGTATTGCATCAAATGGAGAATATTTTGAGGGTGACTGAAATCTAAACATATAAGAATAAATGCAATTTTTTATAAATAAATTCTGGGTTTTTTGGGCTTCCCCCTTATACATCATTTTTGACCATGAGTTCAATATTAATAAAACCAATAATACATATTGAATAAGGGGTTTTTCAACATAAATACACTTAATCAATGTTGTGTACTGATGAGCTGAAGAAAGGGTTGTGACTAGAAGCTTGCAGGAACTTAATTGTATTTCCTCTAGGAGCAATGTTCAGTATTCACTAAACGGTTGTTCACAGTGTCTTTATAGAAAATAACTACTGTGAATGAGAATCAATTGTACCTGTATTTCATTTCCCATTTTAATGTCATGATAGAGTGGTGAAAAACTATAAATCATTCCTGATAAATTGCAAATTGGGAAGGCAATTCTAATAATACATACGTTTAACAAAATTTCATTAATAGAGCACTATTTAGATTTGTTAAGACATTTATTATGAGATTTTTACCTTTATTAGTGCCAACACATTTGAAAACAGTAACATTTTAATTTACTTGTTTTTCATACATTCTTTTAAAAACAGTTTGAAAAATAACCTTATAGCCAATGTTTTACCACAAATGTAAAATTAAATTTACGGTTGTATACCAAAAATTTTTATCAAGATTGTTTTAAGAACTTAAAGTCCTTATAAGAGGAAAAACATATTATCTTTTCTTATGCAATTATGTTGTTTTTCACCATGTTCATTCTATTTGAACTTTTTATATGTGTTACTTTTCTATTTTATATTTCATTAAAGCATTTATTTGAGCTACATTGTAATGTTACAATGTAATTACCAGTTTTGATAAAATGTCCCCTTCAAGGTAGCCTATCATAGTATTTCAAGGGTTTAAAAAAAAAAAAATTATACTGATTTTCTAATATTAATTATTTTGTTCACAAAAATAAAAGATTACCACCAAGATATGAGCATTCATAAAATCTGATTTTAATTAAGTATATATTTTTAAGTTGGAAGATTAAATTGGTTTATAATAAACTAGACCCATATAAAATAGCACAGCTTTCAGTACTAAATATAATTATGGACCCTCAAGATTTTTATGTGGTGAAAATAGATTTTTGGTGGTGAGCATGCTATCGTGTATATAGATATCAAATTATGCTGCACACCTGAATCTTATGTAATGTTATTAACCAATATTGTTACCTCAATAAAAAGAACATATAGCAAAAGAGGTGAACAAATAAAAAGTGAAAACTAAGTTAGTTTTAAAAAAAACTTTAAAAATTTACTAGCTTAACTAAGAAGTAGAAACAATCAAGTGCTACTAGTACAATTAATCTCCAAGAATTCAAATAATATTGTTTATTGAATATACATTTAAATTCCTATAGTACATTCCTGAAGTGCAATGACACAAATAATATGAAGTTTTAAATTTAAAAATATAAACACACAGATAATGTTGAGCCAAAAAGCTTAAAAGGGCTGTTTATATTTAGAAAATACTTTGGTTCAATGACCCAGACTTCCATGCACGGACCTAGTATAACAATTAGACTCCATTAAAGAATGTAACCATCAGTTTCACTTTCTGGAAATCCTATTCAGTTCCCCCATCCCATTTTTTCTCTGTAATGACTTCAGACAGCCTAGTTCTTTTTGTTGAAGCCTTAAAACTGTATTAGGTGCTAAACCAAGAGGAAATTCCACATTTAATTTTAAATTTGGATCAAGGTGATCAGAGAATAAAAACTTTTAGTAATAACTTTTTAAATGCTTAAGAAAAAATAATTTGCAACTAACAAAGATTTAACACTTTAGCAATATAAACTCTTGGCTTTTAATTTAAAAAGATAAACATTTCTAAGAAATATAATTTCATGGCTTTTGTTGATTTCTTTAGTTGTTGCGCACTGCTTGATACATGAGCAAATTGATAACATAGAAAGACAAATTCAATACATTCAAAACAGCATTCTCTATGCCACAGGTACAGTGTTTTTATTTTTTAAAATCAAATAGTTAATATTAATACACCAGTTACGCACTTGTCTTTCTTAGAATAAATGCAAAATTATTTTATATTATAAAGAATATGCCTCCACTAGAATGTTTAGTAAGAATGGTTTTTATTACTGTTTTAATTTTTCAGTTACTATTACAAAGTATTATCTTTAAAGGCATACATATTTCAGAAACAAGTTACAGGTCTTAACTTTCCCTAAATTCATCCTGTCAGCATACCAAGAAACAACTAATATAATTCTTTCTTATCCTAACCTTTTTTTAGGCTTTAAAATAGTTCTTTTCAAAATGAGAAAATTACTAGGACCAGGGTCCAGTACAGAGAGCACCTCTTCCTGAAAATGGGGCATGGCCAGAAAAGAGGCTGCCCTCTCACCTACTGTCATACAGGGCATGCTCTGGGGAACATGGTGCTAGACAGACCATGGTAGATGACCTGCTCCTGCTGGGTTGGGGTTTCTTAGCTGGCACAGCGGCTCCCTGACTTCAGTCTATTGAAAGTCAGCCCTTGACACAAGGGCTTGAAATAAATAAATAAATAAAATAAAAATGAAGAAATTACATAACTAATGTAGTAATTTGTGATGAGTGGCTTACAACTAAAAAATTATATCTATACACATATACATATATTTCAGATGTTTTTAAATTTCATAAAATATCCAAATGTGCCAACTGGTAACACCACTTCTCAAAATACTTAATATTCTCTGTTTAACAAGATAAAGATTTGTCAAAAAGAATAAGAGATTTTAAGGCTTCTTACTAGATTTCTCTGCTTCTTTTTATTTGCTTGATTATTCCAACTCTAGACTATTTCAACTCACCAGACTACTGTCTCATGAATCTCCTACTTCTCTTTCCTCCTTCATTTACATCTCCTCTCCCTTACATACCCATTAAATATTGATGTTTCCCAATATCCCATTCTCACTTTTCTTCTTTCATCATTAAATGTAAATCCACTCACTCCTATAGCTGCATCAACATAATGTGTAGAATATATAATATATAATACATACATACACACTTTAAATACTGAGGACTCCTAAGTCTGTTACCCACATACCTGGGTATTTCTAAAACAGAATTCTTTATCTGCCTCTCTTCTAGTATTTGCTATCACACTTAGTAAAGTTGTAAACATATGAATTTAATCAGGTAATCTTTTCTCCTTAAAATCTCTGTTTCCTCATTGTTTTCCAAATTATTTCTAGACTCTTGGGTAAGGCAGTCAAGTTCCTTCATGCTATGACTTACATTTTCATTTCTAATTTCCCTCCACTATTCATCCTCTCAACACTCAAGCTCCTTGAGGAGTCATGTTCCTTCTTTCCTTTATGCATATTTTCATATGGTCTTCATTCTGTCTGGAATGATTTATTCATTCTCCCTAATGTCTCTCAAACTTAGTTCATGAGTAACTTCCTTTGTGAAATCTTTTCTAACCTCTGCAAGGCTGCTTCCCCTAGAGCTCCCCCAAAGAGACCTACACATCCTTCTTTTAACTGGATTAGTCTCATTTGTAATTATGTATCTCATCTACAAAATTAAAATCTATTTCACTATTTTGTTTCTATGGTTTAATTCTGTATTTTATACATATTAGAGTTACTAAAATATTGTTAACTATATTAATTGCTCATGAAAATAGTTTAAAAATTAAAATTAAGAAATGACAAAGAATCTTGCTCTTTATTACAGATGACTAAGTTTCTAAACACAGATTTTTTGGGGGGACATATTTTTAAGGTAACTAGAGACATTGGCTTTCAATTTAATGTAAACCTTTCTATACAAAATAGAAACTGTCAAGCAACTCCAGTAACATTCTCTAGGCCCAGATTAAATTTAGCTCGTGCAGGACCACACTGATTAGTATTATCTATACAAATGAAAAATAGAAATCTTATTACCAAGGAAGAGTGATTGCTGAGAAACAATAAATTTAGTTAAAAAATAATTTTCATGCTAGCAAGGTAGGCTATGAGAACATCTTAGCCTAAGTGATTACATGTTCAAGAAGAAACTACCTACTACAAAAGCATTTTAATTAATGCTTTATTTTCCTAAATTCTTTTTCAAGACGACCAAATTTTCAGCAGTTCTATTTGCACCCAACTCATTCTGTTAGTAACACGAAAAAGCAGATCTCAATTAAGAAGAGCGGCATTTGCACAGGATCACTCAGGCGAGCAAAGTCCTGAAACACTTACCAGTTTAATAAACTGTACAGAGCAATGACAGCATCAAAAGTGAGGAAATGCAAACTAGAAGTATAAGGTGACAAGTGAAAGTAGAAAAGAGCTGACAAAAAATAATCATTAAACATTAAATTTTAAAAGAACAGAAATAAGCTAAAAAGCAAAGAAAAGAAAATCAAAGGTAAAGACACAAACTATGCCATCATAAAAGTTTACCTTCTTTATTCAAAAGTTTGGATAAAATTATATTAATTTATACCTTAACAGTATATGTGAAGATATTATATAAAATATAGTTAATAATCAATTTACAGAACTGTTTCAGAATATACACAATGAAATATACATATTACCTTGATTTCTCTTTGTTCAACAGATTTTTCCCATATTTGTTGATCATATGCTCCAATCTATGAAAATAAATAAAAAATACCTACATTAAATGATCACTGTGAGTGCCCATCCTAAAGGTATAACTGCTTTCATTACAAGCAACTCAGCATTCATTCAGCACAAATTAGTTTCAGCTCTGTCCCAGATTTCTGTGATCAATACTGTACTGCAGTGGCTCTCAAAGTAGGGTTTCAGGACCAGCAGTTTTAGCATTACCTGAGAACTTGTTAGAAATGCAAACTCCCTTTCTAGAAACACAATCTTCTAAAATTGAATCAAGAAGAAACAGAAAATTTGAATAGACTGATACAACTAATGAAACTGAAGCAGTAATAAAAACACTCACAAGACAGAAATTTTGGACCAGATGGATTCATAGATAAATTTTACCAAACATTCAATGAAGAACTAACACCTATCCTTCTCAAAATTTTCAAAAAAATTCAAGAGGAGGGAAAACTTCCAATCTCATTTTACAAGGCCAGCATTACCATAATTCCAAAACCAGATATATACACTATAAAGAAAAAAATCATAAGCCAATATCCCTGATGAAGATAGATGCAAAAACCCTCAACAAAATATCAACAAACGGGGTCCAGCAATACATTAAAAAGATCACAGAACATGATCATGTGGGATTCATTCCTGGGATACCAGAATATTATAATATCTGAAAATCAATTAAATGGATATACCAGATAAAATAAAGAATAAAAATCAAGCCCTGGCTGGCATAGCTCAGTGGATTGAGCGCGGGCTGGGAACCAAAGTGTCCCAGGTTCGATTCCCAGCCAGCGTACATTCCTGGGTTGCAGGCCATAACCCCCAGCAACCGCACATTGATGTGTCTGTCTGTCTGTCTGTCTGTCTGTCTCTCTCTCTCATCTCTATCTCCCTCCCATCCCTCTCTAAAATGAATAAATAAAATCTTAAAAAAAAAAAAAACGCTTAAAAAAATATATATATATACATTAAAAAAAAAAAAGAATAAAAATCATGATCTTATCAATAGGTGCAGCAAAAGCATTTCAGAAAATCCAGACCCACTTATGATAAGAACTCTCAGCAAGTAGGAATAGAGAGAACATACCTCAATGTAATAAATGTCATATGTGACAGACCCACAGCCAACATCATACTCAATGGGGAAAAACTAAAAGCATTTCCCTTAAGATCAGAAACAAGGTTGGGACATCTACTTTCACCATGCTTATTCAATATATTGTACTATTGAAAGTCTCAGCTTCAGCAATCAGACAGAAAAATAAAACAAAGACACATAAATTGGAAAAGAAGTAAAACTGTCTTTATTTGCAGATGACATGATAATGTACATAGAGAACCCTAAAGATTCCAACAAAAACTACTAGAACTGATAAACTGATGCAGTAATGTAGCAGGATATAAAATTAATATTCAGGAAATGGTTGCATTTTTATATTACCATTATACACCAAAAATGAACTATCAGGAAGGGAAAGTAAGAAAACAACCCCATAGGAAATTGCATTAAGAAAAAAAAACTAGAAATAAATTTAACCAAGAAGTAAAAAGACCTGTACTAACAAAATTTTAAGACTTGAAGAAAGAATCCAAGAAGATACTAACAAATAGAAGTGTATACCATGTTCATGGATAGGAAGAATTAACATCATTAAATGTCCATACTTCCCAAAGAAATCTATAGATTCAATACAATTCCTATCAATATACCAATGGCATATTTCACAGAACTGGAACAAGTAATTCAAAAAGTTGTATGAAAACAACAAAAGACCCCAAATGGCAAAAGAAGTCCTAAAAAAGAAGAACAAAGTGGAAAGTATCATACTACTTGATATTAAATAATGTTCAAGGCCATGGTAATCAAAACAGCAAGGTACTGGCATAAAAACAGATCAACAGAACAGAGCAGAGAACCCACAAATAAACCCATGCCTATATGATCAATTAATTTAAGACAAAGGCAAAAACATACAATGAGGTAAAGACAGTCTATTCAATAAATGTTGTTGGGTAAACTGGACAGGTACATGCAAAAATACAAAACTAGACTACCTCCTTATACCACATTCTAGAATGAACTCAAAATGGGTTAAAGACTTAAATGTAAGCCCTGAAGCCATAAAACTCCTAGAAAAAAAATAGGAAGTAAATTCTTTGGCACTGATCTTAGAAATATTTTGGGAGGGCAGTATCTGCTTGGGGAAAGGCAACTAAAGCAAAAATACAAAATGGGACTACATCAGACTAAAAAGCTTTTGACAGCAAAGAAAACCATCAACAAAACAAAAAGGCAACCTACTGAATGGGGGAAGATATTTGCAAACGATAATCCAATAAGGGGTTAGTATCCAAAATACTGTATTTTGCCATGTATAATGTGCTCCCATGCATAATGTGCACCCACAGTTTTTGTGCACGTTATAGATGGGATTATTATGCCTATTATTATACCCATGGTATGTAATCATTATACTTGTGTATAATGCATATCTTTATTTTTCCCTAAAAAATCTGGGCACAAAAGTGTGCATTATACACAGAAAAATATGGTATATGAAGAACTCATAAAAAAAACAAACAATCCAATTAAAAAGTGGCCAGGTGACCTGAATAGACATTTCTCTAAAGAAGACATACGGATGGCCAATAAACACAAAAAGTTGCTTAATATCACTAATAATCAGAGAAATGCAAATCAAAACCACGAGATACCATCTTACACCTGTCAGAATGGCTATCACAATAAATTAACAAACAACAAGAGTTAGCAAGGATGTGGAGAAAGGGGACTCCAGTGCACTCCTGATGGGGACACAGATTGGTGCAACCCCTATGGAAAAAAGTGTGAAGGTTCCTCAAAAAAATAAAAATGGAATTGCCTTATGACCCACTGATTCCACATCTGGGGATTTTTCCGAAGAAATGTGAAATTTGAAATAATATAAGCACCCCTATGTTCACTCTGTTATTATTTCTAATAGCTAAGATTTGGAGGTAGCCCAAGTGCCCATTAGTATAAGAGTGAATAAAAAGGTTTTGGGAGGAGCGGTCTCGCCCGGGCACACCACGTCAGCCTACGAGGTCCCGGCTGCCGGGGTGGACTGTGGCCGCGGAAGAGGGACTCAGAAAGAGGACCCTCGGCTCTCGGGACGCAGCAGCCAGACGACTGTGAGTAGTCTTAAAAGTTTGTCGATTTTGACTTCCGGCCAAGATGGAGGCATAGGTGGATGCACCGTACTTCCATGCACAACCAAGATTGGAACAACAACAATTCAGAGGCAGAATAACATCCAGAACTGACAGAAAATTTATCTGAATGGAAGTCAGACAGCCAAGAAGTTGAAATAGACCCGTTCATCCACACAGGTAGGAGGGGCAGAGACAAGCAGCCAGGCACCAGTTGGGGCATGCAGAGCAGAGAGAGTTGAGCGCATAAGGCATCTGGGGCGCGCAAGGTCACAGCGGGTGGACCCAGAGTACGCAAGCTGCAGCTGGCAGACCCAGTGAGACGGCGATTGTGGAGCAGGGCAGAGTGCGTAACCCAGGATCCCAGAGAAGGACTGAGGTCCCATGGAGAACAGAGCAACCACCACTGTTCCCTCTTGACCCCACCCCCACACACAACGTCGTAATCTAGCGACTGGGGTGCCCAGCCCTGGTGAACACCTAAGGCTCCACCCCTCACCCTAACAGGAGCAACCAGACCAAAAAAAAAAAAAAAAAAACCAGAGAGAGATGGCTCAAACACAAGAACAAATCAAACCCCCAGAACTCATCCTTTTTTTTAAATATATTTTATTGATTATGCTATTACAGTTGTCCCATTTCCCCCCTTCTCTCCCCTCCACCCTGTACCCCCCTCCCACCCACATTTCCCCCTTTAGTTCATGTCCATGTGTCATACTTATGAGTTCTTTAGCTTCTACATATCCCGTACTATTCTTGCCCTCCCCCTGTCTATTTTCAACGTACATTCTATGCTACTTATTCTCTATACCTTTTTCCCCTCTCTCCTCCTCCCACCCCTCTGCTGCTAACCCTCCATGTGCCCTCCATTTCTGTGGTTCTGTTCCTGTTCTAATTGTTTACTTAGTTTCTTTTGGTTTTGCTTTAGGTGTGGTTGTTAATATTTGTGAGTTTGCTGTCCTTTTACTATATATGTCTTTTCTTTATCTTCTTTTCTTAGATAAGTCCCTTTAGCATTTCATAAAATAAGGGCTTGGTGATGATGAACTCCTTTAACTTGACCTTATCTGAGAAGCACTTTATCTGCTCTTCCATTCTAAATGAGAGCTTTGCTGGATACAGCAATCTGGGATGTAGGTCCTTGTCTCTCATGACTTGGAATATTTCTTTCCAGCCCCTTCTTGCCTGTAAGGTCTCTTTGGAGAAATCAGCTGACAGTCTGATGGGAACTCCTTTGTAGGTTACTGTCCCCTTATCTCTTGCTGCTTCTAGGATTCTCTCTTTCGTTTTTACCTTGGCTAATGTAATTATGATGTGCCTTGGTGTGTTTTTTCTTGGGTCCAACTTCTTTGGGGCTCTCTGAGCTTCTTGGACTTCTTGGAAGACTGTTCCCTTTGCCAGATTGGGGAAGTTCTCCTTTATTATTTGTTCAAATATGTGCTCAATCTGTTGCTTTTCCCCTTCCGATTCTGGTACCCCTATAATTCGGATATTGGGACGTTTAAAGGTGTCTTGGATGCTCTTAATCTTTTCCTCAATTTTTTGAATTCTTATTTCATCATGCTTTCCTGCTTGGTTGATTCTATCTTCCTTCTGGTCCACTGTATTGTTTTGAGACTCATATTCCTTCCTTTCACTATTGGCTCTCCTCCGCGTGTCTTCCTGCATCTGTTTTATGGTAATCTGCATTCTTTCATCTAAATTTCGTCCAAAATCAACCAGTTCCGTGAGCTTTCTGATCACCAGTGTTTTGAACTGCGCATCTGATAGATTGGCTAATTCTTGGTCGCTCAAAAGGATGAGTCCTGGGGGACTGATCTGCTCTGTTGAAAACATTTTTTTTTCCCCCCCCGTCTCTCCTTTTTTTTTTTCCGGTCTGGTTGCTCTGGTTACGGTGGGGGGCGAAGCCTTAGGTGCTCACCAGGGCTGGGCACCCCAGTCGCTAGATTGTGACGTTATATGTGGGGGCGGGGCGGGAGAAAACAATGGCGGTAGTTCCGTTCCCCTGGACTCAGACCCTTGTCTGGGCTTCCAGGCCTCGAGTTCTGCCCTGGTCCACAATCGCTACCCCTCTGCGTCTGCCAGCCACAGCTTGCGTATTCAGGGATCACCGCTGCCTTCTTGCGCGCCGGATGGCTTTTGCGCCCATTTCGTGCCAAACCTCCCCCGACCTCCGCGCGCCGCCGACCTGAGCCAGCCCCGTGCCCACCCAGCTCGTCTTCTCCTACCAGTCCAGATGAACGCGTCTACTTCAACTTCTTGGCTGCCCGACTTCCATTCAGATAAATCCTCTGCCGGATCTGGGTGTTATTCTGATAGTAAATTATTGTTGTAAATTATTGGTTTTCTAATCTTGGTTGTACGAGGAGGTACGGTGCGTCCACCTATTCCTCCATCTTGCTGGAAGTAATCCAGAACTCATCCTTTTAAGTGACTGAGAGATAGCCAACCTATCAGATGCACAGTTCAAAACACTGGTGATCCAGAAGCTCACAGAATTGGTTGCCTTTGGTCGCAAATCAGATGAACAAATGCAGGTTATGATAAAAGAAATGAAGGAAAACGCACAGGGAACCAATAGTAATGGGAAGGAAACTGGGACTCAAAACAACAGAGGGGACCAGAAGGAAGAAAGAAACAACCAAACAGGAAAGAATGGAGAAATAAGAATTCAAAAAAATGAGGAGAAGCTTAGGAGCCTCCAGGACATCTTTAAATGTTCCAACATCCAAATTATAGGGGTACCAGAAAGGGAAGAGGAAGAGCAACAGACTGAAAATGTATTTGAACAAATAATAAAGGAGAACTTCCCCATTCTGGCAAAGGAAATAGACTTCCAGGAAATCCAGGAAGCTCAGAGAACCCCAAAGAAGTTGGACCCAAGAAGAAACACATCAAGACACATCATAATTACATTAGCCAAGGTAAAAATGAAGGAGAGAATCCTAGAAGCAGCAAGAGATAAGGGGACAGTCGCCTACAAAGGAATTCCCATCAGACTGACAGCTGATTGCTCAAAAGAGACCTTACAGGCAAGAAAAGGCTGGAAAGAAGTATTCCAAGTCATGAAAGACAAGGACCTACATCCAAGATTACTCTGTCCAGTACAGCTTTCATTTAGAATGGAAGAGCAGATAAAGTGCTTCTCAGATAAGGTCAAGTTAAAGGAGTTCATCATCACCAAGCCCTTATTATATGAAATGTTAAAGGGACTTATCTAAGAAAAGAAGATAAAAAAACATGTAAAATTAAATGATAGCAAACTCACAATTATAAACAACCACACCTAAAGCAAAACCAAAAGAAACTAAGCAAACAACTAGAACAGGAACAGAACCACAGAAATGGAGATCACATGGAGAGTGCAATAGGGGAGTGGGAGGAGGAGACAGGGGGAAAAGGTATAGAGAATAAGTAGCATACATTGTAGGTTGAAAATAGATAAGTGGAGGGTAAGAATAGTATGAGAAATGTAGAAGCTAAAGAACTCATAAGTATGACACATGGACATGAACTAAAGGAGGTGAATGTGGGTGGGAGAGGGTGTACAGGGTGGAGGGAAGTGAAGGGGGGAAATGGGACAACTGTAATAGCATAATCAATAAAATATATTAAAAGAATAAAAAAAGAGAAAGGTTTTGGTACATTTACACAATGGAATACTACTCAACCATAAAAAAGAATGGAACCTTACCTTCTGCAACAGTATGGATGGACTTAGAGGGTATTATGCTACGTGAAATAAGTAAGAGAAAGACAAATACCATATGATTTCACTTATATGTGGAATCTAAAGAACAAAATAAACAAAATAGAAACAGACTCATAGACAATGAGTACAGAATGACAGCTGAAAGAGGGGAGGTGGCTTAGGAGACTGATCAAAGAGATAAAGGGATTGAAAAGTACAAATTGGTAGTTACAGAAAAGTTTCAGTGATATAAATTATAGCATAGGGGAATACAGTCAATAATATTATAATAACTATGTGTGGAACCAGGTGGGTAGATGAAAAATCAATGGGACACTCTGTAAAGTACATGATTTTTCTAACTATTATGTTGCACACCTGAAACTAATATTGAATAATATTAGAATATTTATATTCTAGAATATAGAATAATATTGAATGCAAATGGTAATTGAATTTTTTAATGGGAAGTTGGAGAAAAAATGCAAATTCTCTGGTCTCTCCTCAGAGTTACTGAATCAGAAATACAGTGAAGATCTCAACAAACTATGTTTTAAAAATCCCTCTAGATGATTCCAATACACTACTAAAGTTAGAAAACCACTGCTCTAAGGAATCCTTTATTTTAAATAAACGCAATTCTGGTACATTCAAGAAAAAACTCCCAAGTGGTAAGTCCTTTATGGAGTTTTGTTTTGTTTCGTTTTTTAAGAAAAAATACCAATGTGCTACAGAATCAAAAATTCATAAACATGTAGACCACAAATACTACTTGGATTAAGGTTTAAATTTAGCTTCTATGTCTATTACTTTTAGATGCAGGAAAGTTCTCTAAACTATATACATTCACCTGGGCAGGATGAACAAACCATTCTTGTTGTTCTTTGCCAAGTTCTTTGCTATTAGCTCCTATTTTCAGTTTCCACTTAATTGCCTATATCCAACAGGACAGTACAATGAGTCAAGAGCCTACAGTTGTAAATAAAAACTTAAAATTACTTCAGATAATTATAATTAAAATACTAAAGACAGAGACCAGAGATAGAGGATTATGAGGAAATTTAGTCAAGTTATTTCCTGACTCACATCATTCTATCCAAAAGTCCTTTTATTTTTAAAAATCTTGTTTCAAGGATTTAGAAACTGAGAATACAAGAATGACTTAAAGATATATGTGAAGGAGGTAACATAAACTTATATGATTCTATAAGAACTCTTCATTTCTATTATTCTCTCTTACATATTATTTATTCATACTGATTTCTCTGGTCCATTAAATCCTGTTCTCTTTCATTTCATCCCTGTGGCTCCTTTCTTATTTTTAAAATCACTTTATGATATAATCTGCAGATAAAAATCTTGTAATACATAGACCAACCCACACAGAATGAACAACTCGCTTATATGTAAGCAAAGTTAAGAAGGCATAGGTAAGCAATAACTAACTCGTCAGACTAACTGGTAGAGATGACTTGCAGTAACTAGTTGATCCTTACCGTCTTTAATTTTGAATTCAAACAATCATCATCCTTACAGCTAGAAAAGGTTAAGTATGAGAACAAAGATTCTACACAAGTAATTCTGTTCTAACTTGATAATTTCGAATGACTAGGCCTAATTCAATCAAAATTTATTTTTAAAATTTGTAACTATTTCAATGTACTACATACTTATTTGTAAAATAATAGCTAAGACTAACAAAGAATAAATGACAATATGTTTTAATGATTACTTTGGCAGTTTCATGTTCTTATGTAGAAAAGAATATACTAAAATCTCTTTTAAAAGAACCACACTTTTATTACAAGGTGATTCAAAAATATGGATATGGGAATATATGTCCCACAATCCTAAAATAAGGGAAAATAAAATAATGTGGTCCTTCCAGAATGCACCAAGGTCCAGCAGAAGCAGCCACAAACTGTGGACTGACTGTAGCTCCAAACACCTGGACCAGGGTCCATCACAGGCAGCATCTGACATTGGTCTGCACCAGAGTCCCTCCCAAGAGGCCAAGAACCAACACAACCAGTGTGGCCAGCTTCAGACAACATCAGAGCAGGATCCAATAAGCTTCACAAGCAGCATGTCCAAAGGGAGATCTTGGCAACACCAAACCCTGTTGAGATGAATTCCACTTCATATGGTCAGCAACTTCATAGCAGCTCGCATGCTGTGGTTGGGATTGAGCCTCACAGTCAACCAGCCTGAGGGTCATCCCACGAACAAATAGGCCAATAGCAATCAAAACTCAATTACAACAGGAGGGCCCACATACCCAACACAGGTGATCAAGGAGACTGAACCTCACAGGATACCTACTACATAAGGCCACCCCACCAAAACTGGGAGTCATAGCAGTTCTAATACAGCGAAACAAAGAGGCAGCCAAAATGGGGAGAGAAAGAAAAAAAAGGAGATATCTCTCGAAAAAGACCTACATGAAATAGAGGCAAGCAATTCATCAGATATAGAGTTCAAAGTAATGATTATAAGGATGCTAAACATCATGAAAAAGGACATACAAACATAAAAAAGGACCAGTCAGAAAGAAAGAATATCTGAAATGAATAATACACTGGAAGGAACCAACCTTCCAGTGGTTGGAAAAGCAGAGAATCAAATCAGCAATTTGGAAAACAAGGTACAAAAAAAAAATTGGAACAGCAAAAAGAAAAAAGAATTAAAAACATGAGGATAGTTTCAGGGACCTTAGAGACAACACGAGGTATAACAACATCTGTATCATAAGGGCACTAAAAGAAGAGAGAGAGCAAGGGATCAAGAACTTATTTGAAGAAATAATGACCAAAAATGTCCCTAACCTGGTGAAAGAGTAAGACACACAACTCCAGGGCAAAGAGTCCCAAATAAGATGAACCCAAAGTGGCCCACACCAAGACACATCATAATTAAAATGCCTAATTTAAGGACAGAGAGAGAATCTTTTTTTAAAAGATTTTGTTTATTTATTTTTAGAGAGGGAAGGGAGGGAGATAGAGATAGAGACAGAAAGAGAGAAACATCAATGTGCAGTTGCTGGGGGTCATGGCCTGCAACCCAGGCATGTGCCCTGACTAGGAATCGAACCTGTGACACTGGTTCGCAGCCCGCGCTCAATCCACTGAGCTACGCCAGCCAGGGCGAGAGAGAATCTTAAAAGCAGCAAGAGAAAGATAGTTACCTACAAACTAGCTCCCATATGACTGTCAGCTGATTTCTCAACAGAAACATTTTAGGCCAGAAGAGACTGTCGTGAAACGTTCATCGTGATGGAAAGCAAGGACCTACAACCAAGCCTACCCAGAGGTGGTTGGCAAGACTACCTGGTAAGCAAGACTACCTTACCCAGCAAGGCATTATTTAAAACAAATGGAGATGTAAAGAGCTTCTCAGACAAGAAATAGCTAAAGGAGTTCGTTACCACGAAACCACTATTACAGAAAATGTTAAAGGGGAGGAAGATGAAGAGGAGGAGGAGGGGAAACAGGGACATAGTTAAAAGAATAAAATGGCAATAAATATGTACCTATCAATAATCATTTTAAATGTAAATACTCCAATCAAAAGACATAGGGTAGCTGAAAGGATATGAAAACCAGACCCATACACGAGTATATGCTGTTTCCAAGAGGCCCACTTCAGAATGAAAGATACATACAGACTAAAACTAAAGACATGGAAAAAGATGTTCCATGCAAATGGAAATTCAAAAAAAGCTGGGGTAGCAGTATTTACAGCTAACAAAATAGACTTTAAAACTAGGGTTACAGTAAGACACAAAGGGCACTATACATATGATAAAGAGAGCAATCCAACAAGAGGATATAACCCTTATAAACATTTATGCACCCACCACAGGAGCACCAAAATATGTAAAGCAAATCTTGATGGACATCAAAGGAGAGAATGACAATAATATGGCTGTAGTAGGGGATTTTAACACACAACTGATATAAATGAATAGATACTTCAGACAGAAAAATAAAAAAGGAAACAATGGCCTTAAATGACACAATAGATCAGATGGATTTAATTGATATTTTCAGAGCATTTCACCCCAAAGGAGAAGATACATTCTTTACCAGTGCACATAAAATATTTTCTAGGAAAGGCCACTTGTTAAAACACAAAACAAGTCCAAATTTAGGAAGATTGAAATCATATCAATTTTTCACTTCCGGCAAGATGGAGGAATAGGTGGACGCACCGTACCTCCTCGTACAACCAAGATTAGAAAACCAATAATTTACAACAATAATTTACTATCAGAATAACACCCAGATCCGGCAGAGGATTTATCTGAATGGAAGTCGGGCAGCCAAGAAGTTGAAGTAGACGCGTTCATCCGGACTGGTAGGAGAAGACGAGCCGGGCGGGCGCGGGGCTGGCTCGGGTCGGCGGCGCGCGGAGGTCGGGGGAAGGTTTGGCTCGAAATGGGCGCAAAAGCCATCCGGCGCGCAAGAAGGCAGCGGTGATCCCTGAATACGCAAGCTGTGGCTGGCAGACGCAGAGGGGTAGCGATTGTGGACCAGGGCAGAACTCGAGGCCTGGAAGCCCAGACAAGGGTCTGAGTCCAGGGGAACGGAACTACCGCCATTGTTTTCTCCCGCCCCGCTCCCGCTCCCGCTCCCGCCCCACCGCCACATATAACGTCACAATCTAGCGACTGGGGTGCCCAGCCCCAGTGAGCACCTAAGGCTCCGCCCCCCACCGTAACCAGAGCAACCAGACCGGGAAAAAAAAAAAAAGAAAGGAGAGACAGGGGGGAAAAAAAAATGTTTTCAACAGAGCAGATCAGTCCCCCAGGACTCATCCTTTTGAGCGACCAAGAATTAGCCAATCTATCAGATGTGCAGTTCAAAACACTGGTGATCAGAAAGCTCACGGAACTGGTTGATTTTGGACGAAATTTAGATGAAAGAATGCAGATTACCATAAAACAGATGCAGGAAGACACGCGGAGGAGAGCCAATAGTGAAAGGAAGGAATATGAGTCTCAAAACAATACAGTGGACCAGAAGGAAGATAGAATCAACCAAGCAGGAAAGCATGATGAAATAAGAATTCAAAAAATTGAGGAAAAGATTAAGAGCATCCAAGACACCTTTAAACGTCCCAATATCCGAATTATAGGGGTACCAGAATCGGAAGGGGAAAAGCAACAGATTGAGCACATATTTGAACAAATAATAAAGGAGAACTTCCCCAATCTGGCAAAGGGAACAGTCTTCCAAGAAATCCAAGAAGCTCAGAGAGCCCCAAAGAAGTTGGATCCAAGAAGAAACACACCAAGACACATCATAATTACATTAGCCAAGGTAAAAACGAAGGAGAGAATCCTAGAAGCAGCAAGAGATAAGGGGACAGTAACCTACAAAGGAGTTCCCATCAGACTGTCAGCTGATTTCTCCAAAGAGACCTTACAGGCAAGAAGGGGCTGGAAAGAAATATTCCAAGTCATGAGAGACAAGGACCTACATCCCAGATTGCTGTATCCAGCAAAGCTCTCATTTAGAATGGAAGAGCAGATAAAGTGCTTCTCAGATAAGGTCAAGTTAAAGGAGTTCATCATCACCAAGCCCTTATTTTATGAAATGCTAAAGGGACTTATCTAAGAAAAGAAGATAAAGAAAAGACATGTATAGTAAAAGGACAGCAAACTCACAAATATTAACAACCACACCTAAAGCAAAACCAAAAGAAACTAAGTAAACAATTAGAACAGGAACAGAACCACAGAAATGGAGGGCACATGGAGGGTTAGCAGCAGGGGGGTGGGAGGAGGAGAGAGGGGGAAAAGGTATAGAGAATAAGTAGCATAGAATGTAGGTTGAAAATAGATAGGGGGAGGGCAAGAATAGTACGGGAAATGTAGAAACTAAAGAACTCATAAGTATGACACATGGACATGAACTAAAGGGGGAAATGTGGGTGGGAGGGGGGCACAGGGTGGAGGGGAGAGAAGGGGGAAATGGGACAACTGTAATAGCATAATCAATAAAATATATATTAAAAAAAAAGAAATCATATCAAGCATCTTCTCTGACTACAGTGGTAAAAAACTAGAACTCAAGGACAAGAAAAAAACTCAAAAACGAAATAACAAGTCACTAAACAATGAAGTGGTTAACAATGAGATCAAGAAAGAAAACAAACAAACAAACAAACAAACAAACCTGGAAACAAATGAAAATGATAACACAATCCAAAATCTATGGGACACAGTGAAAGCAATCATAAGAAGGAAATTCATAGCATTACAGGCCTATGACAAGAAACAGGAAAAATCTCAAATAAACAATCTAACTTTACACTCAAAGGAACTTGAGAACAACAAACAAAGTCCAAAATGTAGGAGGCAGGAAACAGTAACAGAGGCAGGAAACAGTAACAGAGCAGAAATATATATATATATTTCTGTATGTATATATGTATGAAATATATATATATTTCTGTATGTATATATATACACATACACACACACATTCTAAAAACAAATACATAACATAAATACATAACATAAAAATATATATATACATTCTAAAAACAAATACAAAACAGCAATGAAACGAAGACCTAGTTCTTTGAAAATATACACAAAATTCACAAATCTTTAACCAGACTCATTAAGGAAAAAAGAGAGAGGATTCAAATAAATAAGACCAGAAAGGAAAGAGAAGTAACTACTGATGCCCAAGAAATACAAAGCATTGTAAGAAAATATTACAAACAACTATATGGGAACAAATTAGACAATCTGGATGAAATGGATACATCTCTAGAAACAAACAATATTCCAAAACTGAATCAGGAAAAATCAGACAATCTAAACAGGCCAATTACAATGGATGAAATGGGAGCAGTAATTTAAAAAAACTACCAACAAACAAAAGTTCTGGACTGAATGGCTTGACAAATGAATTTTTACCGAAGATTCAAAGAACACCTATATTTCTCAAACTTTTCAAAAAAATTCAAGAAGGCAGGCTTCCAATCTCATTTTATCAGGCCATCATTATTCTAATCCCAAAACTAGATACAGATACTACAAAGAAAGAAAATTATATGCTAATTCCCTGATGAACTTAGACACTAAAATCCTCAACAAAATATTAGCAACCTGGATCCAGCAATACGTTAAAAAGATAAGACACCATGATGAAGTAGGATTCATTCCTGGGATGTCAGGTTGGCATAAGATCCACAAATAAATAAATGTGACACTCCACACTAAAAAAGAAGGATAAAAACCACCTGATTACATCAATAGATGCAGAAAAAACACTTGACAAAATCCAGCAGCCATTTATGATAAAAACTCTCAGCAAAGTGGAAAGAGAATAACATACCTCAATGTAATAAAGGCCATATATGAAAACCCATAACCAAGATCACACTCAACAGGGAAAATCTAGAAGTGTTACTCTTGAGATCAGAAACAAAACAGGGATGTCTGCTTTCACCATTCTTATTTGACATAGTACTTAGTTAGCCACAGCACTCAGACAGGAAGAAATAAAAGGCATCCAAATTGGAAAGGAAGAAGTAAAAACTGTCATTATTTGCAGATGACATGATCCAGTACATGGTGAACCCAAAACACTCCAGCAAAAAACTACCAGAATTGATAAATGAATTTATTAAGTAGCAGAATACACAATAAATATCCAGAGACAAGTTGCATTTTTATATACCAATAATGAACTATCAGAAAGGGAAACTAAGAAAATAATACCATTTATAGTTGCTTAAAAAAAAATAAGAAAATACTTATGAATAAATTTCACCAAGGAGTGAAAAGACCAGTACTCGGATAATTATAAGACACTGAAAAAAAAAAGAAAAAGATACAAAGTGGAAGCGTATAATGTGTTCATTAATAGGAAGAATTAATATCATGAAAATGTCCATACTACCCAAAGCTATCTATATAGATTCAATACAATTCCTATCAAGATACCAATGACCTATTTCACAGAACTAAAATATTATCAAAATTCATATAAAACTAGAAAAGACCCCAAATAGCCACAGCAACCTTGACAAAAAACAAATTTGGAGGAATCAGGCCACCTGATGTCAAATTATACAAGGCCACAATACTCAAAACACCATGGTAGTGGCATATAAAAAGACAGAAATCAATGGAACAGAATAGAAAGCCCAGAAATAAACCCACACTTTTATAGTCAATTAATATTTAACAAAAGATGCAAAAACATACAATGGGGTAAAGACAGTCTATTCAATACATGGTGTTGAGAATATTGAACAGATATTTGCAAAAAAAAAATGAAATTAGACCACATTACATTACACATAATAATAAACTCAAAATGGATTAGACACTTAAGTGTTAGACTTCAAACCATAAAAATCACAGAAGAAAACATAGGCAGTAAAATCTTGGACATTTCTGGTACCAAAATTTTTTCTATCTCCTGGAAAAGGAAAAATAAAAATAAACAAATTGGACTATATCAAACTAAGAAGTTTTTGCACAGCAAAGAAAACCATCGACAAAATGAAAAGGCAACCCACTGAATGGGAAAACATATTTGCCTCTGATACATATATTAGGGATTAATATCCAAAGTTTATAAAGAACTTGTACAACTCACCAAAAAACCCACCAAAAAACAAAAAAAAAAGTTCAATTAAAAAATGGGCAAGGACCTGGACAGACACTTCTCTAAAGAGAAATGCAAATTAAAACCACAATGAGATATCACCTCACACCTTTCAGAATGGTTATCATCAATAACTCAACAAACAAGTGTTGGAGAGGATGTGGAGAAAAGGGAACCCTAGTGCACTGTTGGTGGGAATGCAGACTGGTATAGCCACTGTGGAAAGCAGTATGGAATTTCCTCAAACAATTAAAAATGGAACTGTCTTATGACCCATTCCCCATTTTGGGGAATATATATCTAAAGAAACCTGAATAACTAATTTGAAAGAATATATGCACCCCTATGGTCACTGCAACATTATTTACAATAGCCAAGATTTGGAAGCAGCCCAGGTGTTCACCAGTCAATGAGTGGATAAAAAAAACTGTGGTACATTTTTTTGAAATACTACTCATCCGTAAAAAAGAAGAAAATCTTACCCTTTGTGACACCATGGCTGGACCTGGAGAACATTATGCTAAGTGAAATAAGGCAGTCAGAGGAATAAAAAGTAGCATATGGTTTCACTCAAACTTGGAATCGAATAAATAAAATTAAACAAAAAGTGAACAGAGACAAGTTCATAGATAGAGAGCAGGCTGACAGCTGTGGGGGGCAGGGCTAGGCTGGGGGAGGGGTGTGACTGAGCAAAAAAAATAATGAGAAAAAAACTCATGAACATGATAAACAGTGTGGTGACTGCTGAGGGGGAGGTGGACTGGGGAAGGTACAGAAGGTTATAGATGGGATAAATGGTGATGGATGGAGAGTTGGATGGAGAGTTAACGGGCTGGTGAACAAACAATACAGTGTACAGATGATGTGTTAAAGAATTGTGCGCTTGAACCTGTAGAATTTTGTCAACCAGGGTCACTCCAATAAATTTAATAAAAATGGAAAACAGATAAACAGGGCTTGTTTTACTGGAGTCCACTGTTTTCAAAGATTTGACAGGTGAGAGGAAATAGAACTTTTACTGTAATTGACTACCTTGTGTAATCTTAATATATTTTTTAATCCTGTCCTGAGGGCATTTTTTTTTTTTCACTGATGTGAGAGAGAAGCATCGACTGGTTGCCTCCTGTATGCGCCCTAACTGGGGATTGTATGCACCCTGGCCCGGAATCAAACCTGCAAACCTGTCCTTTTCAGTTACACAACGATCTTCCATTCACCTGAGCCACAACAACCAGGGCTTAATATTTCTTACCTGTTACTTTCAATTACAAGCAATTAAACGTTTGCACAAGTGGACATGAGTTCTCCTTTGTAGCAAACTTTCTTATGGTTTTGAAATAATATAAGAATAAGCCCTTTAGTAAAATAGCAAATAAACAAACCATTTGTGGAAGAAAACTGAGGGGGAAAAAAAGTAAATTGTGAGGGAGCTTGTTAACAACCTAGATGCAGGTGCTTCAGGAGATGTTTAAGGTTCTGCTTAGTGATGTGGATGCCATTAAAAAATTACTCTTAAATCTGAATTCAGACTGAATTGTCTCTGAAAATTGTTTGATTCTTGGGATGTGTGTATATATTAGAGGCATCATGCAATCAAGGTAGTGGCAGGATACTGGAAGGGACAGGAAGGAACTCTAAACACACTTTCTAACTTAAAGCCTTACTTTATTCCACACTGAAATCTGGGAAGATAGTAGACAGTTCAAAACACCAGAGCCTAGGGTCAAGCTTTTCCCCTGAAGAATCGCAACCTCTTCTGGTCAATCATCATGGAACAAGAAAAGAAATGAAACTTAGATGGAAGATGAAACGACCCATCTTCTCAAGACTAGAGGTCATGGGTCAAAAATGATTTCCAGAGCTATGCTGACACACAAATACTTAGCAGACTTGACCAAGTCACCTAACCTTGACAGCTATTACTATTTTTGTATTTTCCATAAAATTAAGTCACATGGCCAAGTTCAATTCCAGTTCTCTGAACAATTAGTAAGAAAAACACTATTTTAAAGTAATTATTTTAATTGTATTTTTCTCATGGTTTTTAAAAATTGTATTTTGCTGATTATGCTATTACACTTGTCCTGCTTTCTCCTCCTTTGCCACCCTCCACCCAGCACCACTCACTCCCTCAGACAATCTTCACACCAACCACTGTTCATGTCCATGGGTCATATGGGTAGGGTCTTTGACTACTGCATTTCCTATACTGTACTTTACATCCCCATGGCTATTCTGTAACTACCTATTTGCACTTAATACCCTCCCCTCTTCATCCATTTCCCCACACTTGCCTTCCATCTGGCAACCAAAAAATGCTCTGTATCCACGATTCTATCTCTGTTCTTGTTTGCTTAGTTTGTTTTCTAGATCCAATTGCTGACAGACATGAATTTTTTGCCATTTTATTGTTTGTAGTTTTGATATTCTTTTTCTTAAATAAGTCCCCTTGACATTTCATATAATAATGGTTTGGTGATGATGAACTTTTCTAGTTTTTTTCTTGTCTGGGAAGCTCTTTATCTGTCCTTTGATTCTAAATGATATACTTGCTGTGTGGAGCAATCTTGGCTGTAGGTCCCTGCTTTGCATGACTGAATATTTCTTGCCAATCCTTTCTAGTCTGCAAAGTTTCTTTTCAGAAATCAGCTGACAGTCTTAGAGGAACTCCCCTGAAGGTAACTAATTTCTTTTCTCTCACTGCTTTTAAGATTTTCCCTTTACCTTTAACCTTTGGCATTTTAATTACGATGTGTCTTGCAGTGGGTCTCTTTGCATCCATCTTGTTTGGGATTCTCTGTGCTTCCTGGACTTGCATGTCTATTTCCTTCATCAAAACAGGGAAGTTTTCTTTCATTTTTTCTTTCAAATAGAGTTCCAATTTCTTGCTCTTTCTCTTCTCCTACTAGCACCCCTCTCATGTGAACATTGGACCTCTTCAAGCTGTCCCAGATGGTGCTTACATTACCCTTTCTTTTTCTGGATTCTTTTTTCTTCTCATTGTTCCAATTGGTTGTGTTTTGCTTCCTTATGTTCCAAATCATTGATTTGACTCTCAGCTTCATTCACTCTACTCTTGTTTCCTTGTAAATTGTTCTTTATTTCAATTAGTGTATACTTTGTTTCTAACTGAATCTTTTTTATGCTGCTGAGGTCATCACTAAGTTCCCTGAGTATCCTTATAACCAGTGTTTTGAACTCTGCATCAGACAGACTGCTTATCTCTATTTCGTTTAGCTCTTTTCCTGGAGTTTTGATCTGTTTTTTCATTTGAGCCATGTCTCTGTCTCCTCGTTTAGGCAGCTTCCCTGTGTTTGTTTCTTTGTAATAGGCAGAGGTGCTATGATTCCCTCTTTTGGTTTCATGGCCTAATGTAGTAGGTGTCCTATAGGGTCCAGTGGCACAGCCTCCCCTATCACCCAAGCTGGATATTTGAGGGTGCACCCTTCCTGTGGGCTGAGCACACCCTCCTCTTGTAGTTGAGTTTTGGTTGCTGTTGGCAGATCAATGGGAGGGATTTACTCAGGCAAGTCAGCTACAGGGACTGGAGGTTACCACTTACCACCAATCTCTACCCTCCATGGAGGATCAGCTGTGCAGGGGCAAGGTGATGGTGCTCCAGAGTTGTCTGTAGCTGTCCACTGGGTGTGCTGGCCCTGGGATTTTCCAGGTGGTGCAGGCCAAGGTCAGTCCCCACCTGTGTTTTTTCTGGGGCCACCCTTCCTGAGCTATCAAGCAATTTGAGGTGGCTGCTACTTGGGCTGGGCTTGGAGATTCTCAGGCAAAGCCAAGCTGTGAATCTGGTCTGGATGCTGCAAGTGCCATGCCTGGGGCTCACTGAGGCCAGCTCTTGCTTGTTTGAGAGAATTTAGGAAGTTGTGCAGCATGAGCCAAGAGCAGCCATTCATATGGAAAAGCAGATTGGGTCAGCCCCTAAGTTAGCTGGGGCAGAGTCTCTGAGGATCTCCAAGGTGTGTCAACCAGTGTTAGCCAGGTTAATGGAGTCTCAGATACGGCCTTAGCTTGCTGGTTTTTTGGGGGGAAGGTTTAGAAAAGGGACAATGGCCTCTGCTGACCTTGATGCCAGACACTTCAGTTCCTCTCTTTATGCCACTGGTGCCTTTCAAGCTGCTACCCTGGTGCTGGAGCTCAGAGGGAGTAAGTCTGAGTAGGTGAGTCCATATGTGGGTTCTTTAAGAGGAACACTTGGGGCTCCAGCAGTTTCTTCCACTGACTAAATCCCTACTGGGTTTGGCAGGCAGAAGTTGTGGGGACTTATCTTCCTGGCATCAAAACCCTGGTGGGGGGTGCCTGGTATGGGGCTGGGACTCCTCCAAAATTACTTTTAAATGCCATAGAACAGATTAAAGAAAGCTCAGAAGTAACATCTGTCTAACAGAATAGGAATTTTAATCAGAAAATATGTTCTTCAATTGATTAAAACATATTATGTACTATTTGGGCTGCTGTCTTATTTCAGCTACCTAACTGCTTTCCCCTGCCCCCAACAATGCCTCCAATGTTTGGGTGTTTAAAAAAGTGCCTAGCATTCTGTGAGAACAAAAGGATATATATGCAAATAATGCTTTATAGGTAGATAGAGTTGAGACTACCAAAGTAATTAATGTATGAATAGTTCAATGACTTTTCAAGCATATAGTTCATAAGTGATGATGTGTCTCAAAGAGGGAAAAACATTTTTTTCCATTGTGTTGTAAGACTCTGAAATCCTGATTTATATTAATATGCAGCCAAAGTTTTATACATGTTAGGAAAGTAAAGTTCATTCTCTGGTACCTGGTTATGATAAGCAAATTTATCAATGCTATGTTTATTACTCTCACAGTGTCCTGAATACCTTAAGCATCTGGTGAACACCTAAAGCCTCTGGTGCACTGCTATCTATAGTCCTTTTTCCTTTTTACCTGATCCCAGAAGACTACTTTGCACTCTACAGGTTCATCTTGTATCTTCAACATGTCTGTCAATCCTATATTGACCTCTTACAAGACTTCCCCAAATGATAGCAAGAACAATTCTAAATTTCCTTCCACAGACTTTTAATTCCTAATTACTATGAACCTTACCACACCTGGCAGAACATTTGCCCATTTAGTTCAACTACTAAGACAGAAGCCATGGATGGAAATATCTTCATTTTCTGTCTTCTACATCTTGTATCTGTTTTCTCTTCTAATTTATTTACTTCCCTCCTACCTTTATAAATGAACTTTGAGCCATTGCAAAGTTTAAGGTTGATATAAATAAATAAATAAATAAAGGAGGGAGCAGTGTCCTGGAAGTAGTAAAGAGAAAGGCAGAGAGAGAAAACTGAGATACTATAACTTAGTAATATCAAGTGAATTATGCCTTAACAAAATGAATACTCTAGATGCTTTCTGACCTACTGAAGACTGTTATAAAAGAAAAATGTACACATTATAAATTTGAAATTATTGTAGCTAACATGCTACATTGAATATATGTAAATATATATAGCATTTAGAAGGGTACTTGAAAACCATTAATAGTGATTATCTCTGAGAAGTATAGAAGAGAACAGCACTTTTTCTTTCTGCTTCATAATCATTGATACTGTTATCACTCCTTACCCCCTACAATGGATACATACTGCTTTTATAAGGTAGGACTCTAACACAGGTCTGGTGACTCCAAAGTAATTTGAACTAGTTATCTAAGAAATTAATATGTTCTGAATAGTATTTTTACATCTATTCCCACCTACATGTCTATACACTGTGACAAACTAAATGGGGAAGGAGAAAAAGAGGGGAGGACAGAGAGAGGGAGATGAGGTGAAGTCAGGGATGGAGAGGAATGAGGAAGCGGCAGAATTATAGATGGAGAAAAAGACTGTCTAGGTATCTGTCAGTTACTTAGCTCTGGCTTCTAAGAAAAAAATTTTTGTTAATGAATATGGAAGGTATCAGGAGTATGAATGTTAAAATCTAGATAAATAGCTGGTGAAATGGGAAACAGGAATTCCAGAAAAGAAGTATCTTTGAAAAACAGTTTGAAAACTGCTAGTCTTAGATGATCTAATTACTCCTCAAGTGATCTAATTACCCCTTAAGTCATCACATTCAGAAGAGCACTGGCTCAGATATCAAGAGCCTAAATAGAAGGTATCTTGCTTCAAAAAACATAGTTACCAATAGTTTAATTAGATTAAGTGTTTAGATAAAAGATTTAGAGTTCACAAATAAATATAAGCAGGGAAAATGAAGGCCCAGGTTTGCATACCTGTATTAAGTATCTAATTTTGTTAACTAATGAACAGACATACAATAATACTGTATGTTGAAGGATTCATTATTCCTAGAACTACCATGCTTGGTTTCAGTTTTTGGAATCTCATTTCAGAAATTCTGAAGAGCAAGCTATTAATTCCCACAAACATCAAATTTAATTCAAACAGTTAACAGAGCCAAATCCCTTCTTAGCCTGGCCTATTCAACAAACATCAGAGACCAATCAGGTGATAGAACAAATGCAGCTCGTTTGTTAGCAAGAATATGTTAAAAACATGACAAGAATATCCTCAAGGCAAGAGTTTAAAGAATATCTGGAGACAATTTCTCCTTAAAAAAAAGGGAAAAGGTAAAAGATACCTGTTCTTGGTGATCCTTTCCCTCTCTAGACTGATAGTAAATATATTCTATACTATCTGTGACTATTTCTTTGTACATACAGCAACAACTATGAGATCCTAACAGGCAAAGGTCATGTTGCTTTTATAACTATTACCAGTCCCATGTGTTAATAGTGACTTAATAGCTGTATAACCAAAGATAATTAATTTTTTTTTTAAATTTCACAGAGAGAGGAAGGGAAGAGAGAGAACCATCAATCATCTGACTCCCACATGCACCCCAACCAAGAATACAACCTGTGACACTTTGGTCTATAGGACAATGCTCCAACTAACTGAGCCACTTCAGGCAGAAGCAAAAATACTTAATTTTTATTTTTGAGTCTTTTTATAAAAGTAAACATTATCAATCAGAATATAGCCTTGGTTATATTCCAAGTGATGTATCTCATCCTTTGCTTTACCCACTGCCTTTGTCAATCAGTTCTTAATGCTTGCTGACAGGAGTAGAAAAGACCCTGGACTGTGCAACAGAACTGAAGTTTCATCCATGACTAATTTTATGGTGCTCTGAGCCTCTGTAAAATGGGGACAACAAAACCTACTTCACAAACTGGAATGTAAAAATCTCAATCTTTCTAGGCCTCAATTAAATTGATAAATTTTAACTATATTTTAATTAATTTATGATAATTTTTATACTCACTAATGATGATTTGGATGGCCATAGTCCATTTTTTTATGTACCAGCAAGGGAGAGTAAAGAATGCTACTATCAAAAAGGAAGGAACCAATAAAGGTAGCTAGAAATGCCTGAGCATTTCTATACAAAGAAATAAAAACAAGGACATGGAGATAAATGTCCTTTTCTTAATTTGTAACCAATGTAATATTTTTTAAGAAATGTTAACAGCTTATACAAGAAAACAGCGCTTTCAACTCACCAAATCTCATTTGCCCAGATACCTGAACTATACAGCTTTCATTGTCAAAATGATCTATCTACAAGTATGATAAAAAAGAGAAATTGAGGGATTGAGCAATACAACAAACTTAAAAGTTACTGGACAAAATAGTGGATTTGGGAATAAAATATTAATCATCAATAAAAGAAAACATAAATATAATCCCCAAAATTATGTTGTCATGGAAGATACTCCAAAATTATACCCAGTACTACTGACCACACTGTTAAAACATAGTGATGAAACAACTGGGGACACTTCAAATGATTAGGATTACTTATTAACCTTTAGATAAACAACCAAAATTAGTAGAAACTAATTCTTCTGACTTTTAAAAAACTTTTAATTCTAAAGTTCTCAATGCTTTGACCATCAAACAGGTTTTCACTGTTATTTTTGTTCATAACTATTGCATTGCAAACAAACTTTCTATCAAATGAATGCCTACTAATATTTGAAGTACTTAAAACTGCCCCTCAAATGCCTTGTTTCTATCCTATCTTGCCTAACAACTCCCATTATGTCTCCATTTATATGCTAGCCTATTCCATTACTTTGTTTTCTCACAGTGTCATAAATATTGTCCAATGTTTCTGAATGCCCATCTCACTCAACCACCACCCCAACAGACACCCCTAAAGTAAGACACACAGGTGATTTTTTAATGATGAGGATCAAATAAGGAAGTTGAATCATTTAATCACAATATAAACTACACACGATGATGATGCCAGCAAAAAGAAGTGGTATGAGGACATAACTAGTAACTCTTTGGAATGAATAATAATTACACCAAATTATTTTACCAAATCTTTAACTGTTCTAAATCAGTTTTTACTTAAAACTCTACAAAACATGAGAAGCCAAAGACCAGAGGAGTCTTTTAATCCAATCATTAAAATCTTTCCCTATTATTCTAGTGTTATTTGGGACAGGGGAGGGCATGAAATGGGTAAGTAATCAAAGTTAAGACATACTAATTGGGGAAAGAAGTCTAAATCATGAAATAAATATGAATAATTATAAGCAAAGAGGTTTCTTTGCAACATCTTTGCCCCAACTATCATTTATTTCTTCTGTTCTGAATTATAGCAAAATCATGTCATAACCAAAAGTATTACTACAGAAAAGTAAAGCTGCTTAAGTAGAAGGCAAATAAAACTTTTTTAAAAGATTAAAATTTTTTTCGTGGGGGCAGAATATAACTCTTTAAATAATAGAGATTTCAATCAATTTTATAATACATGTTTAACTAACCTCTTACATTTGGGTCAAAACATCAAAATTTGAAAACACATCCCATCTAAGTGCAAATTAAAATCACGATGAGATATCATCTCACACCTGTCAGAATGGTTATCACCAATAAATCAATAAACAACAAGTGCTAGAGAGGATGTGGAGAAAAGGGAACCCTCATGCACTGTTGGTGTTAATGCAGACTGGTACAACCACTGTGGAAAGCAGTATGGGATTCCTCTAAAATTTGAAAATGGAACTTCCTTATGACCCAGTGATTCTATTTCTAGGAATATATATAAGGAACCCAAATAACTAATTTGAAAGAATACATGCACCCTTATGTTCACTGCAGCATTATTTACATTAGCCAAGTTATGGAAGCAACCCAAGAATCTATCAGTAAATGTGTGTGGTACATTTACACAATGGAATATTACTCAGCCAGAAAAAAGAATGAATTCTTACCATTTGTAATATAATGGATAGACCTAGAGGGTATTATGCTCAGTAAAATAAGTCAGTCAGAGAAAAGCAAATGCTGTATGATTTCACTTATATGGGGAATCTAAAGAGCAAAATTAATGAACGAAATTGAAATGGACTCACAGATAGGTAGGAAAAACTGGTAACTGCCAGAGGGGAGGTGGGTTGGGAAGCTGGATAAAGGAGGTAAAGGGATTAGGAAGCATAAACAGGGCCCTGGCTGGGTGGGTCAGTTGATGGGAGCATTGCCCCATACATCAAGAGTTTGCAGGTACCACCCTGGGGTGGGGCACATAAGGGAGGCAATCAATTAATGTTTCTCTCTCATCTCTCTCTCTTCCCCCGCCCCTTCCTCTCTCTCTAAAATCAAACAAACAACAACAATATGTCCTTGGGTGAAGATTAAAAAAAAAAGCAGCACATATTGGGGGTGGTGAAGACACAATACAATATACTAGATGATCTAGTATAGAACTGTACACATGAAACCTATATAATTTTATTAACAAATGTGACCCCAATAAATTCTTTATAAAACTGGGGGTGGGGGAGCACAAATTGGTAGTTACAAAATAGTCATGGAGATGTAAGTGAAGCATAGGGAATACAGTCAAAAGCTGGAAATATCCAAGGGAACACTTTCTGAAATATATGACTGCCAAACCACTATGCTCAGTATTTGAAATAAATACAAAATAAAAATTGAAAGAAAAAAAGACACATCTTATCTGAAGATACTAAAAGCTAGCTAATTAGCAAAGATTATATTCATTATAAGTAATAACAGCTAAATCCATTTAAATATCTTCCCACATATTCTGTCAGGTTATGCATCAAATAAAACCACACCCATTCCTGCACTAACCCTAAGAATAGTGTATTACAGGCAACATACATATAATCAAATAATGAATCATGACCAAGTTTCCATTACCTAGGGAAAGCCAGTTAATGATACAGCATAACACTGACTCAAGCATAGAAAAAAGCCTTGAAGAGTATCTTTAATTCAACAAAGAGAGGTGGTTATGACAGAATCTGCCTCTAAGAAGATTCAAATCCAAAGAGAGTTAGTAATAATTCAAAGTAGAAACAAATAAGCACTATTAGTGAGAGATGGTCTAAAAAACCAGCATCTTACCAGATATGGGATATAATTACTACCTGGGACTGCACTAGTATCACTAACCATGACACAGAATAACTGGAGCTACACAACAGCTAGAAATTATGGCTAGAGTTCTAGATAGTGGGGAAGGTACAAAATTTGAAACTCAGCAGCATAAACTAGGTATTTTAACATTAAGTGGACAATTTGACAATGCAGGGAAACAGAAAAGCTTAATGAAATCAAGAACAAAATATTAAGAGAAATAAATATACTAATGGGGAAAAGTATCAAAGTGAGGCAAGAAGACTTAGAAAAATTAGTCGGAGAGGTAGAAAGAAAATGAGGACAATATATTATAGTAAAAGCTAAACAGGAAAGCATTTTAAGAAAGAAGGTAATCGACCTAATAAGCAAATTTGGCAAGGTGGCAGGATACAAAGTCAATATACAGAAATTGGTGGCATTTTTGTACACCAAAAATGAACTATCAGAAAGAGAAACCAGAAAAATATCCCAATTACTATAGCAAAAAGAAAAATAAAGTACCTAGGAATAAATTTAACCAAGGTGGTAAAAGAACTATACTCAGAAAAATACAGAACACTGAAGAAAGAAATTGAGGAAGATACAAACAAATGTAAGCATATACCCTGTTCATGAACTGGAAAAATTAACATCATTAGAATGTCCACGCTACATAAAGCAATCTATAGATTCAAAGCAACACCTATTAAAATACCAATGGCAACTTCTGGTCAAGATGGTGGTATAGGTAAACTCAGCTCATGTCCTCAAATAACCACGTCAAAATTACAACTGCACTATAGAACAACCATGACACAGAACCACGAGAAATCAAGTTGAATGGAAGTCTGACAACTGCGGAATTAAAGACACCACATCTGCCCTGGCTGGTGTGGCTCAGTGGCTTGAGTGCCAGCCTGTGAAGCAAAGGGTTGCTGGTTTGATTACCAGTCAGTTCACATGCCTGGACTGCCAGGTCCCCAGTAGGGGGCATGAGAGAGGCAACCACACACTGATGTCTTTCCTTCTTTTCCTCCCTTCCCTTCTCTCTACAAATAAAATCTTAAAAAAAATAAAGATACCACATCCATTCAGGCTGTGGTATCAGTAGGAGGGGAGATATAGAATGAGGTGGCCCACATGCAAATGAGATGGGTAAAAGTTCAGGAGAGAAATCACGGGAGTGGGAGTCCCAGCCCCACACTAGGCCCAAGCACAGGGATCCAGTGACAGGAAGATAAGTCCACATAATTTCAGGCTGCAAAAACCAGCAGGGATCAAGTTGGTGGAAGCAACTGTGAGGGTCCTAAGCAACTCATCTTAAAGAACCCACATACAGGATCACTCAGACTCACTCCATCCAAGCTCCAGCACCAGAGCAGCAGCTTGAAAGGCACCAGTGATATATAGGGAGGAACTGAAGTGTCTGGATCAAGGTGAGAGTTGGGAGACAACTTCCTCCCAGACACAAAGGTGAGCAGAGACCACAGTCCCTTTTCTAAACCCTTCCCACAGAGACACAAAGAGCCAGTAGATGGGAGCCATAACTGAGATCTCCCTGGCTAACACTATTTGCCTGCCCTAGAGATCCCCAGAGACTCTGTCCCACCCAACTTATGGACCAACCCAACCTGTTTTTCCTTGTGAATGGCTGGTCTTGGTTCATGCTTCACAACTTCTTAAATCCTCACAAACAAGCAATAGTTGGCCTCAGTGAGCCACCACCTCACAGACCTCTTGCTAAGTTGCCCCAGTCCAGGCACTAGAAGCAGCCAGCCCAGATTCACTTGGCTTTGCCTGGGAATCTCCAAGCCTAGCACAAGTACCAGCCACCTCAGATTGCTTTATAGCTAAGGAAGATGGCCCTGGACAAAACATGCCCTTGGCCTGTACCACCTGAGAAACTGCAGAGCCTGTAGGCCCAGTGAACAGCTACAGACCATGTCAAAGCACCACCCTGCCCCTGCACAACAGATCCTCCATGGAGGGTGGAGATTGGTGGTAAGTGGTCACAGCCAGTCACAGCACCTGAATGGCCTCCCAGTGACCTGCCAACTGCAATCAAGGCTCAACTACAAGAGGACAGTGTACTCAGCCCACATGAAGGGCTCACCTCAAGTACCCAGCTTGGGTGATAGGAGAGGCTATGCCACTGGACCCTACAGGATACCTACTACATTAGGCAACACTACCAAGACAATATCAAAGCAGTTCTACCTAATACATAGAAATAAACACAGGGAAGCTGACAAAAAGAGGAGACAAACAAACATGCCCAAATGAAAAAACAGATCACAATTCCATAAAAAGAACTCAACAAACCAGAAACAAACAATCTATCAGACACAGAGTTCAAAACATTGCTTATATGGATGTTCAAAGAACTTAGCGATGACCTCAACAGCATAAAAAAGATCAAGTCAGAAACAAAGGATTCACAAACTGAAATAAAGAACAATTTATAGGGAAACAATAGTAGAGTGGATGAAGCAGAGAATCAAATCAATGACTTGGAATATAAGGAAGCAAAAACCAAGCAATTAGAACACAAGAAGGAAAGAGAATCCAAGAAAATGAGGATAGTATAAATGGCCTCTGGGACAACTTCAAGCATTCCAACATTCACATCATACAACTGCCATAAAGAGAAGAGAAGGAGCAAGAAATTGGAAATCTATTTGCAAAAAAGAAAGAAAGAAAGAAAGAAAGACAGACAGACAGTTTGGTGAAATAGACATGCAATAAATAAAATAGTTTTCAAAGATTTTATTTATTTATTTTTAGAGAGAGGGAACGGAGACAGAGAAAAAGAGGGAGAGAAACATCAATGTGTGGTTGCCTCTCACATGTCCCCTACTGGGGACCTGGCCCACAATCCAGGCATGTGCCTGACTGGGAATCAAACTGGCAATTCTTTGGTTGCCAGGCCAGCACTCAATCCACTGAACCACACCCATCAGGGCAATAAATAAAATCCTTACAAATAAAAATAAATCAACAAATCAACAAATCAACAAACCAAAAGTGCTGGTGAGGATGTGGAGAAAAGGGAACCATAGTGCACTGATGGTAGGAATGCAGACTGGTGCAGCCACTGTGGAAAACATTATGGAATTTCCTCAAAAACTAAAAAATGGAACTGCCTTTTGACCCAGCAATTCCACTGCTGGGAATATACCCTAAGAATCCTGACACACCATTTCAAAAGAACTTATGTACTCCTCTATTCACAGCAACACTATATATAATAGCTAAGTGCTGGAAACAGCCCAAGTGCCCATCACTAGATGAATGGATTAGAAAAGAATTTTGGTATATTTACACAATGAAATACTATGCAGCAGAAAAGAGCAATTCCTACTCTTTGTTTGCAACAGCACGGATGGAACTGGAGACTATAATGCTAAGCGAAATAAACCTGTTGGTAAAAGACAAATACCACGTGATCTCACTTATAAGAGGAGAAACTAAAGAATAAAATAAACTAATGAGCAAACCAGAACCAGAGACATGGAAACAAAGAACAGACTGACAGCAGCCAGAGTGGAGAGAGGAGGAGGAGAATGGTGGAAAGAAGCAGAAGGGACCAGAGAACATGTATGAATGGCCCATGGCCATAGATACCAGTGTGAAAATTGACTGTGGGAGTTGGAGTGGACTGGGCTGAGTGCAAAGGAGGAAAATTGGGAAAACTGTAATAGAATAACAATAAAAAAAAGAAAGAAGGTAATATTAGGAAAGAGAAAATATTGAAACATTTTCAGGTGGTCAGGTAGTTAAACAACTTTGTGTCAAATAATCTTGATGTCATTTAAATAAGTAGGGAAAGCCATTAGCTGAGATATGGAAGCTGGAGAGTTTGGGTAATAATGAACAATAAAGAAGGTAAGAACAACCACTCAGGGAGACAGAATAAGATATTAACTAGATTTTTTGATTAGGGACACTAGGAAGAACAGATAACTCTGCGTTGGTATTAGAAGCAGTCAGCTGAGTTATGTTTGTATTTTTCCTTTTACCCCAAGGCTTAAAAGCCCAGGATAAGGAGTGGAAGAATTAAACACACACACACACACACACACACACACACCCCTTTGCCTGCCTCCAAACACCTACAATATGCCAGGCATGATGCTATCTATGCATTTGACAAGGCCCCTCAGTAAGTCTTCAAACTGTATAACTGCCTTTCCCCTTTCCCTCTGCTTCTCCTGAACAACTTAGTGCTAAAGCCATTAAATGTGGCAGATCCATGGGGGTTAAAAGCAGGGTGTCAGAGTCTGACACATGGGGGCAACCCAGGTGTGGAGTATCAAATCAGGTGGGGTGTAGAGGGGATACCTTGTGAGGTAAGTAAGGGGAGTCAGAGCTTGAGCTGGGTGAGGAGGGTGACCACACGTGGAGCAACCCAGTACAGGGTTTTGAATCCCAAGCAGGATCAGGAGGACATCCACTTAGAGGATATCTCGATGTGGGGTGGCAGAACCCAAGAAAGGTAAAGAAGGTTTATAATAAAGAGCATCAATGGGATAAAGAAGGTATCTACACACAGGATGGGATGGTAACTGAGATTGGAGACTGATGTCTCAAAAGCCTGAAAATGTTCCTCTATGTTTACTAGAAATCTGTATTTATAAAGCCATTAAAGAAATGAGAGATAAAAGGACTTCCAGCCAATATGGAGGCGTAGGTAGATAGATACACTTTACTTCCTCATACAACCAAAAGAAAGACAACAACAAATTTCAAAACAAAAACAACTAGAACTGCCAGGAAATCAAACTGTATGGAAGTCCGACAACCAAAGTATTAAAGAAGAAATATTCATCCAGATGGGTAGGAGGGGTGGAGATGGGCAGCTGGGGTGGAGAGGACATGCAGCAAGGCAGGGCTGGAGGAGCAGGCAGGCTGGTGGTCCCACATCTGCAAGTGGATAAACCAGGAGGAACAGCTGTGGAGTGAGACAGACTGCACAATCCAGGGTTCCAGTGCAGGAAAAGAAAGCCTCAAAACCTTTGGCCATAAAAATCTGTGTGGGTTGCTGTGGTGGCATAAACTCCCAGCCCCGCAGGATACTTTGTTTGAGAGACCCACAGGGTCCTAGGACATATACAAACCATCCCCTCCATCCCCAGAAATCAGCACCTGAAGGGCCCAATTTGCCCATGAGAAGGGTGGAAGTGACTAATCTGGCAGAGAGCGGAGCAAGTGCCATTGTTCCCTCTCAGATCCCTTCCTTACATACAGCGTCACAACACAGTGACATGGATTACCCTGCCCTCGGGAACACCTAAGGCTCCACTCCTTAACAGGCATGTCAAGACAAAATAAAAATGGCCCAAATGAAAGAACAGATCAAAGTTCCAGAAAAAATACAACTAAACAGTGAAAAGATAGCCAACCTATTAGATGCACAGTTCAAAACACTGGTAATCAGGATGTTCACAGAACTGGTTGAACTTGGTCACAAATTAGATGAAAAAATGAAGGTCACACTAAGTGAAATAAAGGAAAATATACAGGGAACCAATTGTGATGGGAAGGAAACTGGGACTCAAATCAATGGAGGGGATCTGAAGGAACAAAGAAACATACAATCAGAAAAGAATGAAGAAACAAGAATTCAAAAAAATGAGAAGAGGCTCAGGATCCTCCAGGACATCTTTAAATGTCCCAACATCCAAATTACAGGGGTACCAGAAGGAGAAGAGGGAGACCAACAAGTGGAAAAGTTATTTGAACAAATAATAAAGGAGAACTTCCCCATTCTGGCAAAGGAAATAGACTTCCAGGAAGTCCAGGAACCTCAAAGAGTCCTAGAGAAGCTGGACCCAAGGAAGAACACAACAAGGCACATCATAATTACATTATCCAAGATGAAAGATAAGAAGAGAATCTTAAAAGCAGCAAGAGAAGAGACAGTTACCTACAAAGGAGTGTCCATAAGACTGTCAGCTGATTTCTCAAGAGACCTTATAGGCAAGAAGGGGCTGGAAAGAAGTATTTCCAGTCATGAAAGGGCAGATAAAGTGCTTTCAGATAAGGTCAAGTTAAAGGAGTTCATTATCACCAAGCTCTTATTTTATTAAATGTTAAAGGGGCTTATCTTAGAAAAAGAAGATAAAAAACATGTACAGTAAAATGACAGCAAACTCACAATTATTAACAACCACCTAAAACAAAAGCAAACTAAGCAAACAACTAGAACAGGGATAGAAACACAGAAATGGAGATCACATGGAAGGTTATCAATAGAGGAGTGGGAGGGGGAGAGTGGGGGAAAAGGTACAGAGAATAAGTAGCATAGATGGTAGGCAGAAAATAGACAGAGGGAGGGTAAGAATAGTATAGGAAATGTAGAAGCCAAAGGACTTATATGTACAACCCATGGACATGAACTAAAGGGGGGAATGTGAGTGGGAGGGGGTGTGCAGGGTGGAGGGGAGGGAAGGGGGGAAATGGGACAACTGTAATAGCATAATCAAGAAATATATTAAACATAATTTAAAAAATAAAAGACATTTTTCATTTTCACCAATAACTTTATTGATTTGGATATTTTGAGTATGTCAGCTATATCCCACGTGGTATAACCTTGACTGTTCTCAATTAATGCCTCAATAAAATCACTATCAACTTCAACTGCTCTATCCAACTGTGGAGCATTGTCCAGCATGAAATCTCCAGCACAAAACTTCATAAATCACATTTGACACATTCGATCAGTCACAGCATCTTCTCTATACAGTGCAAAAAAAATTTGTGCTTCAACTGCATTTTTATCTTTCTAGAAATAATAAAGCATAATATGCCAAAAATGTTGTGTATTTTCTTCCATCTTCAATATTAAAGTAGCTACACAAAAATTCACCTTTTGGTAAATTTTTTAAAAATACACACTAATATGACAGCTGTCACAATACAATCTAACAAAATTGTTTTGAGTTAAGTTAAAGACAACTAAGCGATACTAGTCATCTTACAGAAAAAACAAATGAAGTTTTTGGACAATCCAATAAAATCATTAAATCACCTGGCATAAAAGGACTGAAGACCTGCTTTACTCTGAGGAGGACAACCGAGGATCATGACTTTGTATTTGACGGTGCACATGTCCCTCCCTCACACTGATCCAAACCTAGACAGCTGCTGACTCAAGTAAGCCAAAAAGATTCTTTCTCCATTCTAAATGTCAGATAAACAGAAGAAACAGAGATAGCTAATAGATGGGAATAAAATTAACATTAACACAGAGTCCTAGAGAGAAGTTTCTAGAAATTCTGCTGCTGAAGGGCCCAACACAGCCCTCATTTGCCTTTCTTTCCTAGGTCTTAGTGTCTGCTGTTGGCACAGTTTTCATGTAGTGAAAAGTAGAAGCAGAATACACTAGTCTTTTTTCCCAAGCCCAGCTTTAATGAGAACATTGCTGTTAATGTAACCCAGCACCACTTTGCATAATTTACAAAGTTTGCTTATTTTCTAACTTGCTGGTACATGGAAGTATGTTCTCACATTTATTAATAAAGGCACTGCCCAGTTAATAACCTTTCACAAGAGGTCATCTGGGCAAAGATAACTTGTTTTCTAGTTAATCTAAACTACATCATGAACTGTGAAGACTCAGCTAGTGAGATAAAAAGATCATTAGTTTCTTTCATTAATCGTATGAAATAATTCAAATATGCCTTACTTTATCAATCATTCGGAGGGTCAAAAAATTATCCAGTATAAGTACTAAAGTTCTATTTAACAAACCTATAATATTAATTTCCAGATGTTAAAGCTTTTACAGCCAAACCCATAACATTTAACATTACTCAATTAATAATTATATTGGTTTCTCAATAAATGTTATTTCAACAATTTCAGAGTAGAAATTATTTTTAAAATAGCCAAAATAAACCATTAAACTACTTAAAATAGTTTTCTAGCCCTGGCTGATGTGACTCAGTGGATTGAGTGCTGGCCTGCAAACCAAAGGATTGCCGATTTGATTCCCAGTCAGGGTACATGCCTGGGTTCCAGGCCAAGTCCCTAGTATGGGTCATGTGAGAGGCAACCACACATTAATGTTTCTGTCCCTCTCTTTCTCCCTCCTTTCCCCTCTCACTACAAAATTAAATAAATAAAATCTTTAAAAAATATTTTTAAAATACTATATCATGTAAATTACTTAAAAATACCTTTTTAAATGAAATTTATTGCTTAAAGGATATTTATTGCTTAAAATCTTTAGTTTTTTTAACCAAGCTTCCAAACAATAGAAACACAGTGAAAGACCAAATACAAACTAATTTGTCTTCATTTTACCACTAAAAGTGTTACTCATAAAAAACCCTCCAAAAAACATGAACTTCCTCTTTCAACCTAGTCAAAAAAAAAAAAAAAAAAAAGAAAAAAAAGGTTTTCACTGAAAACAGAGGCCATAATTCTCTTAACTAAACATACATTTATAGAATTAACTTAAATAATAATGACCAAAACCAAGCCAGCAGTTTTTGGTATGTTCAACAAATAAAAGTGGATCTGAGCATTTCTCTAAACATCCTTCTATACTTAGAAGCAATTTTAAAAAATGAAATCTAGTCCTATGACTAACTTAGGACATTATCTTGTTTACAAAGAGAAATTAAATCAGAAACTATATCCACTCTAAAATCATTTGTTTTATTGTTTGTTTTTTAAAAGCAGGGGAACTAAGTAGTAGTAAGGGCACAGAACTAAATTCCTGGATTTAAATTCCAGCCTCACCCCTTACTAACTCTATGACCTCATTCAAAATACTTTGACCTCTCTGGGGTTTCTCATTTATTGTAGTACAGAGAGATTTTGCAGGACATTCCTCATTTTTTAGGAATCTCTCTCCTCATCCTTCCACTCAGGAAACCCTGTAATAATAACATCTGCATCAGGAGTTTTATTTGAGAAATACATGTATAAAATGCATGGGTAACTGGAAAGTAAAAAAGTATTGGTATTGGGTAATATTCATTGAAAAAACAAACAACATTTACACTACCCAAGATGACAATAACAGGTTGTCTATCTCTATCTAAAATAACCACCTAAACACCACAGCATGGATTTGACTGGGACCACAACATGGATGGAAGGCCTCACTTGGTACTGAAAGGTATTAGGATTGCTGGTTTTTCCTCTCTTGCCAATAGAGGCAGTTAATGTTGTGGACCATAGTAACAACAGTAAATAGTTAGCATTTATTCTATATCAAGTGTCAGACACACTTTTCACATATTAACTCATTTAACACGCACAACTCTATGAAGTAAATATTACTGCTATTCCTATTTTATAGTTAAAATACTCAAATTGTACAAAGTTAAACATAAGTAGTAGAGTTCAGGAATACAAACCAGATGATCCGGCTCTACAGCTGAGCCGTTACCAACCACTAATTTCATTTATATCATCACACAAAGAAAACTACCCTGTGTTTTCTTGCCTTGGCTCTGATCACTAAGAGGGAAGGTAGAATTTAACTTCTAATTATTACCAGATACTTCTGCCTCCACTGATACCCCACAGCTACCTTGCCAGGAGGGAAGCTATTAGGCCCTGTTAAGAAAGCAAGTAATAATATACAAAAAACTCATCATGAAGTCCAACTTAGTCCTAAAAATATTAAAACCAGTTAATATTATTAGTAATCATAAGGTAACTATAGGATTAAATGTGCTAGTGAGCTAACGAGGTATGACAGACTCAATAAATGTCATTTCAATTAATTACCTAATATTTCCTTTTTCTTCAAATTGCAGCATAAGACAAGGAAGGAATGTCTATGCCTTATTAGCATTCTTCTAGTATTTATCATAGGATATACTCTGGTTTGTTATTCTAAAACATAATCCTGACTACACCATGTGTACATAATATGACTCAAGACTACAGCACCTTTCTTGTTTACATAATTCTACCGTCTACTATAAATAGCATAAAAAGCTGTACTATATTTTTAGAGCAATTTAAATGCCAAGAGTATTAACATATCTTGGTTATTTAAATATCTTTATATTTCAGAAAATACCTAACAGATTAATGATGTTCAATTATTTGAAATAAAAAATGAGACTATAGAACAGATCCAAATTATTCAAAATTGAACACATTGTTTGATTTTCTTCTACTTATCTACATAGGGTAAAATTAAAATGGAAAATAGTTAAGATAAATTGCTCCTGGGTGCTTAGTTCAGATTCCCCAGAATTAGAATCTAAGGGACCTGGACCACTGCCATCACTGGTCAAGAAAAAGTTTGCTATAATTACAAGAATCCAGGTGACTACAAAATTAAGGCATGACTACAGGTATGTCTACAGAAGTAATACCTGTAATCTTCAAGATAAGATCAGGAAGAGCTGTGCAGAGAAGGAAATAAAATATTCAGAGTATTTGTTAAATTCATAATGAACCATTTATCTACATAATAAGACTGCACTAAAGTATAAACCTTTGTCAAGTGCTTTGTAAAAAATCTGCAATCTTACACTGTACAGACCAGTATTAACTTCATGTACTAATGAGATACCTGAGGCTTTATGAGATGTCAGAAGATTTCTACATCTAGTATTTGGGGACAGAAACCCAAATTTTGATTTATAACTCTATGCCTTTCTACTGGACCACATCTGTTTATATAACTTGGTCAGCATTTTCCTAAATATGTTCCACAGATACTCAAGGAAAAAAAATTAAGTCAAATAAATTAAGAAATGATATTTTCTTTGTCCCTTAGGCAGCCCATAACACTACACATTATTCACACTATGAAATCCTATAATCATAAGACTTGTTTACCTTTGTCTAACTTGGTATTTTCCCAAACTTATTTGATCAAAATATCTTTCTACCCTTCGAACACCTAGTAACATTGTGCAGAACACATTTTAAGAAATATTACTTATATAGATGTGGATGTGAACAAAAACCATCTCCATCTTTGCGTCCTTTCATGCTGTGACCTTTGACCAACCTCACTGTCCTTAGAAAGCACATCAAAGATTTCCACTTAATGATTATCTGTGTCCCTTAAAATATAACCATAAATACATCTGTAAGTAATGGCCATTAGTAATGGCCAGGATGACAACCAAGTATTGAACTGGTGCTAGTAGTAACTACCAGGAGGTATGGCAAGGCTACCCAGAGTTATGGCCCCTGGGGCTACTGTATTATTTGTCCCTTTGTCTTTTCAATCATTAGTACCTGAGTGATGTTATTATTAAAAACAGTACAGTAACAGGAGTCTTGGAGAATAATTTATATAAAACTGCTGCTCCAGCCCTAATGTCCCGTAAGTAAATTGTAAATTACCCTATAGTAAACTCTATTATATTCTGTGGAATTGCCTGCTTTGTCTTTCCATCTGAAGATACCTTCTTGTTATGGTGGCCACTACACTTTTGCCCTACCATTGGACAGTTACTATAGACTAATGTATTGGTTGATACTTAATGTAATAATTATTCAGCATAGACTATTTCACATTTTATAATTAAAAATAAATCATGTAAAGTAAGTCACGTGAAGTAAGAGTATAGCTTGGTGCATGGCACATGATAGGAACTCAATATAATAATTAAGAGTTATGTAAACTAAAAGTGTAATGTGCTTATTGCCTGACAGAACTGCCTGTCAAAGCAGCAAACGAGTACCAACTATACAGTAAGGAACTGAAATAATGGAGATACAAAGATAATGATTCCCACCATTATGGATTAACAGGGGGATTAATCAGGCTGTGGGGGAGTGCTAGTATAAACTAAAAGTCACTGTAACAGAGATAGAAGAACAACTGAATTTATAAAAAGATCCTCTATAATGCTGTTAAATGGAGCAAAATAAATTTAGTTTATAACTATACCATGAACATCTCAAGTTTCTATGACAGTAAAAAAAAATAATAATCAAGATCTCTCTGTAGCTTTCCCTGTCCCTATTCAGAAAGAATTGCATTCATCTCAAATTTGTTTCCTTGAGGAAACTAAGTCTCTTTGACAGGCTCTACTACTAGAGACACAGAAACCAACCTGAATAAGCTCCTACTGGCAAACTAGAACAACTTGAGCATCAATACCTGCAACAGTTTGAAACATATGACTTTAAAGCCAAGAGTTCACAAAGATAATTAAAAACCAACAACAATGGTGACTTCGGTGAATGCTAGGTGACTACCACATTACTTTATAAACTTATACAAAGAAAAAGAATCTAGAGAAAAAAAAGCATTATACTACCGTTTAAAAAAGGAGCACACACAACTTTTCCAAAAAAAAGTGTGGCATGGGAAAACTAATCCAGTCTCCACTGTATTATGAAAGATGTCCTCCAGGGGAAGATCCTACCTTTGAATTTTAAGGACCAACTTGAGTCAGTTAAAAGGAAAAAAAAAAAAGAGCAGAAGTGGACATCCCAAGCAGTAAGGTGAAAATCAGTATGGAGAGACTTCAAAAGGTTGTATTTGTTTGAAGGATGGAAACAGCGAATAAATGTTGAGGGCTAGATAAAGCTAAAGAGCTGACTGAAATTAGATCAGAATAATTCTTAAAGGCCTTGAAGAAACTTGGGAGTTTATACCATATGTGAGAGAAAATTTTTGAAAAGTGTTATTAAATAGGTAAGTAACAAGGTCAAATTTTATTTAAGGTAAATCACTCTGGTGGCTGTGAGGAGAAAATATTCAACTGGAACAAGAATGAAGAAACAATGATGGAAGGGAGATCACAGCAATAGTTAGGAGATAACAGTAACAGAATGGCAACTGGAAGAACAAATTTAGATGAAACTTGATGTGATTTTCCATAGCACTTTAAAGATAATTCTATTGTAGCACTTCTCATAAAGTACAATAGTTACTTGTTTGCATCATTGTCCCCAATGATGCAAAAACTCACCCCCAGAGTGAGTTTTAAGATTAAATATTCAGTACCTGACATATAGAAATGCTATTTAAATGTTGACAGGTGCAAATTCTACCAAAACATTAATATTTTTGTACAGAGAAAGTGTTTTTTAATCCTCACCTGAGGATATGTTTATTGATTTGAAAAAGACACAGAGAGAGAAACATCAATGTGAAAGAGAAACATCGATCGGATGCCTACCACATATGCCCGACTGGGGATCAAACATGCAATCTTTTTGGTGTATGAGACAATGCTCTAATCAACTGAGTTATTACCCAGCCAGAACAAGACAAAGTCTTGGTAATGTCTTTAATTCTAAAAGTCCCACTGTACTAGTAAAACTAAATGCATCAAATTTTTCTTACATAAAGTTTATGTAATGAGCCCTCACCTAGCAATTGTCCCTAGATTTATACCAGTAAATAAAAATTAACAAAAAAGAGTTACAGTGGCCAAAAACAGTCATATAATATATATCATGCTGTCTACCATTTTGAGATTGGAAAAGTAAGACCTCAACTTCTGATTTTCCAAAGCTCTATTTAAAATTTTATTGTTGTTCAATTACAGTTGTCTCCATTCCCCCACCCGCCATTACTGTCCCCTGCTGAGCTCACTGCTCACCTTCCACTTTCAATCCTCCCCCTCATTGTCTTTGTCCTTTATACATGTTCCTTGACTTGATTTTTCCCCTTCTTTCTTCAATTAACCCACTCCTACCCTCCCTTCTGGTCACAGTCAGTTTTTTTTTAATGTGCTATTACAGTTGTCTCATTTTTCCTCCCCTTTATTCCCCTCCACCCTGTATCCCCCTTTCCACCATCATTGCCCCACCTTAGTTCATAGCCATGGGTCATACATATAAATTATTTGGCTTCTCCATTTCCCATACTATTCTTAAATTCCCCTTGTCTATTTTGTATTTATCATTTATGCTTCTTATTCCCTGTACCTTTCCCCCCATTCTCCAACCTCCCCCTCCCCACTGATAACCCTCCATGTGATCTCTATTTCTGTGAATCTGTTCTTGTTCTAGTCATTTGTTCAGTTCCTTTTTCTTTTTTTTTTTTTCTTTAGATGTAGTTATTGGTAGTTGTGAGTTTGTTGTCACTTTACTGTTCGTATTTTTTATCTTCTTCTTCTTAGGTTAAGTCCCTTTAACATTTCATATAATAAGGGCTTGGTGATAATGAACTCCTTTAACTTGACCTTATCTGGGACGCACTTTATCTGCCCTTCCATTCTAAATGATAGCTTTGCTGGATAGAGCAATCTTGGATGTAGGTCCTTGCCTTTCATGACTTTGAATACTTCTTTCCAGCCCCTTCTTGCCTGCAAGGTTTCTTCTGAGAAATCAGTTGCTAGTCTTATGGGAACTCCTTTGTAGGTAACTGTCTCCTTTGCTCCTGCAGCTTTTAAGCGTCTCTCCTTATCTTCAATCTTGGGTAATGTAACCATGATATGCCTTGGTGTGTGTTTCCTTGGGTTCAACTTCTTTGGGACTCTCTGAGCTCCCTGGACTTCCTGGAAATCTATTTCCTTTGTCACATTAGGGAAGTTTCCTTCATTATGTTTTTGAATAAGTTTTCAATTTCTTGCTCTTCCTCTCCTCCCTCTGGTACCCCTATGATTCAGATGATGGAGCGTTTAAAGTTGTCCCAGAGGTTCCTAAGTCTCTCCTCATTTTTTTTTTTTTTTGAGTTCTTGTTTCTTCATTCTATTCCAGCTGAATGTCCATTTCTTCCTTCTGCTCCAAACCAGTGATTTCAGTCCCATTCTCCTTTCCTTCATTGTTGGTTCCCTGTACATTTTCCTTTATTTCACTTTACATAGCCTTCACTTTTTCCTTTATTTTGCGAGCACACTCAACCATTTCTGTGAGCATCCTGATTACCAGTGTTTTGAACTGTGCATCTCGTAGGTTAGCTATCTCTTCATCACTTAGTTGTATTTTTTATGGAGCTTTGATCTGCTCTTTCATTTGGGCCATATTTCTTTGTCTCGTTGCACCTGTTAAGTTGTAAGGGGCAGAGCCTTAGGTATGCACCAGGGTAGGGAAACCCACGTTGCTGCACTGTGGCTCCAGATGTGGGGGAAGGGTCAGAGAAGGAACAATGCTGCTTGCTGGGCTCTCAGCGGGCTTTCCTCACTACTAACAAGCAAATTGGGCCCTTCTGGTGCTGATTTCCGGGGGTGGCAGGGGTGGTTTGTATATGTTTGAGGACCCTGTGGGTCTCTCAAACAAAGTATCCTGTGAAGCTGGGAGTTTGTCCTGCCCCCTGAACTCCTACATGGTTTTTCAGTCATAGGTTTTGAGGCTTTATTCCCTTGCAATGGAATCCTGGATTGTGCACTCTGTCTCACTCCCCAGCTGTTCCTTCTGGTTTATCCACACACAAATGTGAGACCACCTGGTCCACCAGCCACTGCCTTGCCTGGTCTTCCAGATGCCTGCCTGCCTGGGTCCTCCAGCCGCCGCTTTGTAGGCACATCCGCTCATCTCCGCTCCTCCTACCAGACTGGATGAGTATTTCTTCTTTAACTCCTTGGTTATTGGACTTCTGTGTAGTTCAATTTTCTGGCAGTTCTGGTTATGTTTTGTTTTTAAATTTGTTGTTGTTTCTTTTGGTTGTGCAAGGAGGAAAAGTGTATCTTTCCCTCCTTGCACAACCAAAGTGTATCTACCTATGCCTCCATCTTGGCCGGAAGTCCCAGTTTGTTCTTTCTTCCCATGTCTCTGGTTCTATTTTGCTCACTCATTTGTTTTGTTGATAAGGTTCCACTTCTAGGTGCGACCATATGGTATGTCTCTTTCACCACCTGGCTTATTTCACCTAGCATAATACTCTCCAGTTCCATCCATCCATGCTGTCATGAGGGGTAAGAGTTCCTTCTTTCAATCTGCTGCATACAATTCCATTGTGTAAATGTACCGCAGTTTTTTGATCCACTCATTTACTGATGGGCACTTAGGCTGTTTCCAGTACTTGGCTATTGTAAATAATGCTGCTACAAACATTAGGGTACATAGATATTTTTGAATTGGTGTTTCAGGATTCTTATGGTATAATCCCAGCAGTGGATGTGCTGGGTCAAAAGGCAGTTCTATTTTTAGTTGTTTTTTTTTTTTGAGGAAATTCCATAATGTCTTCCACAAAGGCTGCACCAGTCTGCATTACACCAACAGTGTACTAGGGTCCCCTTTTCTCCACAACCTCACCAGCACTTATTGTTTGTTGATTTGTTAATGATGGCCATTCTGATTGGTGTGAAGTAGTAACTCATTGTCATTTTAATTGTCTCTGGGCCCTATGTATGTCCTCCATGGAGAAGCGTCTCTCCAGGAACTTTGCCCATTTTTTAATTGGATTGTTTGTCTTCCTAGAGTGGAGTCATGTGAGTTCTTTATATATATTGGAGATCAAACCCTTGTCTGAGTTATCATTGGCAAATATATTTTCCTACATGGTTGGTTCCCTTTACATTTTGCTGGTGTTTTCTTTAGACGTGCAGAACCTTTTTAATTTGCTGTAGTTCCATTTGTTTATTCTTTCCTTTATAACCCTTGCTGTAGGGCACATATCAGTGAAAATGTTGCTGCATGGAATATCTGAAATTTCCCTGCCTCTATTCTCCTCTAGGACTTTTATAGTGTCATGATTTATATTTAACTCTTTTTTTCCATCTTGAGTTTATTTTCGTGTATGGTGTAAGGTGGTGGTAGAGTTTCAATTTTTTTGCATGTAGCTTTCCAGACCTCCAAAACCATTTGTTGAAAAGGATATTTTTACTCCATTTTATGTTTCTGCCCCCTATGTTAAATATTAATTGACTAGATAGACATGGGTTTATTTCTGGGCTCTCTATTCTTTTCCATTCATCTATGTGTCGGTTCTTATGTCAGTACCAGACTGTTTTGATTACAGTGGCCTTGTAATATAGTTTGATAATAAAATAATTAAATTTTAATAAGGCCACCTTACTTTCTCTTTATATACTGTGCTTTACCTGTTTACAGCTATGCACCAACCTAATTTTCCACAAACCACTTAAACCAGAATTCTTTATAATTTGAATCTCATACAGGAAGTGGGGTGGGGGTAGGGATTGTCAAAAACAGGAAGGAAGCTAAGGGAAGAGTTCACTTCAAATAACCAGGTATAATATACCCCAATAAAAGGATATGAATTTGGGGCAAAACTTCATATGGCAAATTTTTAGGTTGTATCTCTTCTCCAGTATTTTATTGTTGTGAATCAATCCTTGGTACTGCATTAACAACTTTCATCTGAGTAAATTCTATGGGCCACTGGCACAGAGCAATTTAGTTTCTAACTTACCCTGTGGTATAGCATTTACAAATGGCATTCTTTGTGGAAGTAGAAACACACAGCAGGTTAACATTAGTGTTTTAGATATTCTCAGGCCTTTTCAAAGTTGGTACATTGGTCTAATTTTAGGCTACCAATGGCAACCTACAAACTTACTTCACCATCAAGTCTGTTACCATGGTTGAAGACAAACTGACTACAAGATGTTTGGACTATAACTGGCAAACACTATATTCTTGACTAACATTTCTATTTGAAACCTATTTGTCAGAAAATGAAAAAGATTAGAGACTAGTTTTCCAGTAGTATGTCAAAATATTTTTCTTATCAATTCTGAAAAGCAGTAAGAAGCTTTTTCATTAAAGAATTTCAAGTCTATTCATATATTTTTTCTTGGATCTCCTCATACCTGTGTAAGGAACTACTTTCATTTTAGGCACTGTATTTAGCAACTGCTGTAGACAAACAAATGTTTACATTTAATGAAATAACAATTCTATTTCTCAAAGAAAAAAGTCATAAGCAAGTAAGTAGGAGAAATGTAGTATTTAAGAAAACTTATGTACTATGTAGAATTTCTAATTCTGATGTACCAAAGTATTTGAAAAACAAAACTGAAGTCTTCCAGTCAAGTTGATGGCATAGGCAGACATAGCTAGCCTCTTCACATAACCACATCAAAATCACAACTAAAATATACAACAATCATCACTCAGAACTGTCAGAAAGCAAGTTGAATGGACAACTACAGAATTAAAGAAACTATATCCATCCAGACTGATAGGAGAGGCTAGTTTCTCACCAATGCATGGTAAACAAAAATTTGGGATGGATATCTCAAGATCAAGTAGGATCAACAATACACAAAGCACCACAGCCCAGAATTCCAGTGCCAGGGAAAAAAGTCCACAAACATTCTGGCTGCAAAAACCAGCAGGGATTGAGCCGGTGGAAGAAACTTCTGGAGTCCCAAGCAGTTTCTCTTAAAAAGCCCTCACACAGACTCATCTACTCACACTCACTCCCTCTGAGCTCCAACACCAGGGTAGTAGCTTGAAGGGCACCAGTGACATATAGGGAGAAACTGAAGTGTCTGGTATCAAGGCAGGAGGAGGCCATGGTCCCTTTCCTAAATCCTCTCCCCACAGACCTGGCAAGCTGGTGCCCTATCTGAGACTCCATCAACCTGGCTAACAATGTTGGACCCACTTTGAAGATTCCCCAGAGACTGTGTCCCACCCAACTTCCTGGACCACCCAAGCTCCTTTCCCTATGAATAGCTAGTCTTGGCCCATGCTGCACAACTTCCTAAATTCTCTCAAACAAGCAAGAGCTGGCCTCAGTGAGCCCCAGGCATGGCACTAGCAGCATCCAGACCAGATTCACAGCTTGGCTTTGCCTGGGAATCTCCAAGCCCAGCCCAAGTAGCAGCCACCTCAAATTGCTTGATAGCTCAGGAAGGGTGGCCCCAGAAAAAACACAGGTGGGGACTGACCTTGGCCTGCACCACCTGGAAAATCCCAGGGCCAGCACACCCAGTGGACAGCTACAGACAACTCTGGAGCACCATCACCTTGCCCCTGCACAGCTGATCCTCCATGGAGGGTAGAGATTGGTGGTAAATGGTAACCTCCAGTCCCTGTAGCTGACTTGCCTGAGTAAATCCCTCCCATTGATCTGCCAACAGCAACCAAAACTCAACTACAAGAGGAGGGTGTGCTCAGCCCACAGGAAGGGTGCACCCTCAAATATCCAGCTTGGGTGATAGGGGAGGCTGTGCCACTACAGGATATCTACTACATCTGGGCACACTACCAAGACACAAGCTCAAAGCAGTTCTATGTGATACACAGAAACAAACAGTGAGGGTGCCAAAACGAGGAGACAAAGAAACATGGCCCAATGACAGAACAGATCAAAACTCCAGAAAAAAGCTAAACAAAAGGGAGATAAGTAATCTGTCTGATGCAGAGTTCAAAACACTGGTTACAAGGATGTTCAAGGAACTTAGTGAAGACATCAAAAGCATAAAAAAGATCCAGTCAGAAACAAAGGATGGACTAATTGAAATAAAGAACAATGTACTGGGAAACAACAGTAAAGTGGATGAGGCCAAGGATCAAATCAATAATTTGGAATCCGAGGAAGCAAAAAACAACCATATAGAACAATAAGAAAAAAAGAAAAAGTGAGGATAGTATAAAAAGCCTCTGGGACAACTTCAAGAGGTCCAACATTTGCATCATAGGGATGCCAGAAGGAGAAGAGAAAGAAACTGGAAATCTGCTTGAAAATACAGAAAATAAACTTCCCTAATTTGGTGAAGGAAACAGACATCAAGTCCAGGAAGCACAGAACCCCAAACAAGATGGATGCAAAGAGGCCCACTGCAAGATACATCATAATTAAAATGCCGAAGGTTAAAGATAAAGAATCTTAAAAGCAGCCAGAGAAGTTAGTTACCTACAGGGGAATTACCCTAAGACTGTCAACTGACGACTCAAAATAAACTTTGCAGGCTAGAAGGAACTGGCAAGAAATATTCAAAGTCATGAAAAGCAGGGACCTACAGCCAAGATTGCTCTACCCAGCAAAGACATCATTTAGAATTAAAGGGCAAATAAAGAGCTTCCAAGACAAGAAAAAAATAAAGGAGTTTATCATCACCAAACCATTATTATATGAAATGGTAAAGGGACTTATTTAAGAAAAAGATCAAAACTATGAACAGTAAAATGGCGAAAAATACATATCTATTAACAACTGAATCTAAAAACAAACTTAGCAAACAAGAAGAACAGAGACAGAATCACGGTTACAAAGAGCATTTTGATAGTTATGAGATAGGAGAGGGGTGTGGGGGAATGGATGAAGAGGTGTACTTTTAAGAAATACAAATAGGTAGTTGCAGAATAGCAATGGGGACATAAAGTACAGTATAGGAAATGCAGTAGCCAAAGAATTTATATGCATGACCCATGGACATGAACAAGGTGTGGTGGGCACTGTCTGAGGGAGTAAGGGTGGCTCGGTAGAACAGGTTAAAGGGGGGGGGAATCATATAACTGAAATAGCATAATAGCACGAAAATTCTGTGGCACACCACAAGAAAAAAAAAAGGAAAGCTTTGTATTACCCAATACTCAATTTGTAAAGAGGAAATAAATACTAAGCATCTGAGTATTTATGTATTCACAGTGTCTGAACATCGTAAAAAGATGTCTCAAAACCCTTAAAAACAGAAAAAGAACTTGCTGACATTGTTTTTGTGACCCCAGTACTTTCATACTCAGAAGTGCTGAGGATATATTTACTTGGTGTCTATAAACATTACTATGTAGCAGCCCAAAAAGATATCACTAAGAAACAGTGGAAGGTATGGTATTTTTTTCTATTTTCCATTGTCTTTACCCATGGGAATTGAATCTGCCATCTCAATTACATACAGGTAGGTGCTCATTCAATAAGTGAAATTCTGTAACTCAGGATATAGTTGACAGGATTTCTAGGCTAGGTAGAAGAAAAAAACAAAATACAAAAGAAAAAGACCTTTTTGAGTTCCCTTGTCTCTCAGTGTCTTCTTCCCTGCAAAAATAAAGATACTAGGAAGGTAAATTTCTAAGGTTCCCTTTCCCTCTCTACATTTCTGATTCCTTGGTAAGAAGTTAGATTCCAGCACAGGAAACCTCAGTGATAGCCTCAGAAAAAGAAAGAGAAAGAAAGAAAAGAAAGAAAAGAAAGAGAAGAAAGAGAAGACAAGAAAGAAAAGAGAGAAAGAAAAGAAAGGAAGAAAGGAACAAAGGTTTTGGGGTTTTTTTTTTAAGCATTTACAGCTGGTTTTATTTTTTTAAATTAAATGTACTGGGGTAACACTGGTTAATAACATTATACAACTTGCATGTGTATAATTCCATAACACATTATCTGTATAATACACCACATTGTGTGCTCACCACCCAAAATCTAGTCTACTTTTGCCACTGTATGTTAGGAAAATCTCAAGAAAATTTCTCTTTTGGGTAGAAATTCAAGTACTTCAACGAAATGATTTTGCTGACATCTTCTTTCAGGCATTCTCCAAATTACATGTAAAATTAAGTGGTATTAAACTTAAAAAACTGTATCTGTCCTACTATTTATTTATTCTATCCATTTTTCAATGTATATTTGTCTTGTTCCTTTCTAAGACAGCTACCCTTACCATGAAAAAAAGTACTTCAAATGATATATGCTGAAAAGAACTATTTGTGCTAGAAAGTAAAACAAATAAGGAAAAGAGCAATTAAATGCAAGTACAGAAGCTCAAAAATACCAAAGAAACTTGACTACTTCTAATGGTGTTTTTCTATTTTAACAGATATAGAAATGTTCAATTTAAAAGAACTGTTAACTAAAACCTTTAACTATCCAAATACATTATTAATTAGAACATTCCATATTTAGCAAAAGGGAAAAAGCAAAGGAACTATTGTTTAGCAGTATTTATTGAACACTTACTGTACATCAACACTATACTTGGTGTTTACACGTTACCTCATTTAATCATCAGAGCAATCTTAAAAGGATTCTCATTTCAATATTACAAAGAAATTAAGACTCAGAATAATTAAGAAACTCAGCTTAATAAAAATAAAACCAGCTAACCTGTCATTCAGTAAAGCCAAATATGTCCTCAAGCACATAATCAGTCTATAGTGTTATAGAGAATTAGCCCCAAATACAAAATGCTACAGCATTAAGAGATCATGGTTGTTCAACAGCCTATACCATTAACAGTAAAAAAAAAGATTCTCATAAATTTAATTCAATGAAGAGTTTAGTTTTAAAACTTCATATTTCTACTCAACTATTACAATTTCATGTCTAAAAATAATAGATTAATATTTATACCATTAAATATTTACATTTACATATAATATTATTTGGACCTAAAAGAAACAATCAATATTTTAAGAGACAGTCAGTAATTTATCAAAAGTAGCTTTGATGATCCCCAAGACCAAAACATTGAGAAATATGTGGTTTTACCTACATGTACTTTTTTAAAAATGAAAGAATGTTGTTATGCATTATAATTAAGACATTAACCTCCTAATAGGTTAAATAAAGAACCCAAATATTTATGTATTTAAGAAGAACTAGAAGCAGAAAACTGTGCTTAATATGGCACAAATCTATTCTTTAACATTTCATATAGGAGGAGCTAAGTGATCAACAATCTTAACTTACAAGAACATAAAGAACATATTAAGGATCCTGGTCCTCTTTTACTCAGTTCAATATTGGTGGTCTAGATACAGCTACACAGAAGAAAATAAAAAGCTACACATCTCCACATGGAATCCACTAAAACCAATCATACTCTTTAGTTATACTTCTACAATGGGTTGAATAGTGTCCCACAAAATTCATGTCTGCCCAGAACCTTGGAATATTATCTTATTTGAAAATAGGATCTTTGCAGAACTAGTTATGTTAAGGATCTCAAGATGAGATCATCCTAGATTTAGGGTGGACCCTAAATTCAATGATAGGTATCCTGATAATACGAGAAGAGCACGCAGCAACAAAGTGAGGGTGGCAATGTGAAGATGGAGTCAGACATTGTAATGAGACATCTACAAGGCAGGAAATGCCAAAGACTGTAATCACCAGAAGCTTGCAGAGGCACATGGGACAGTTTCTTCCTCAGAGTCTTTCTACGGAGGGAACCAACACTACTGATACTTTGATTTTATACTTCTGGCCTTCTGAACTGTGAAAAAAATAAAATCCTGTTGTTTTAAGGTACTCAGTTTGTGGTCATTGTTACAGAAGTCCTAGAAAACCTGTAAAACTTTCTTATAATATCTTGATATAATCACTGAGTTAATGGATTTCATTATTATATTAAGTTAAATCATGCAAATATATATGTAAACACTCTAAAAAATAAATGCTATTTAAAAGCATGGTGGTACTATATCATCATCACTGCCAGTGTATGTATAAATACTGATCATATCTTTTTTAAAAGGTATATACCTCCCCAAACATTCTGTCATTAGAAGTCATCTTAAAAGATGAGTTCCCAACCCCCAGGCCATGCATCAGTCTGTGGCCTGTCAGGAACGAGGCCACACAGCAGGAGGTGAGCTGTGGGTGTGCAAGTGAACCTTCATCTGTATTTACAGCTGCTCCCCATTGCTCGCATCACTGCCCGAGTTCTGATCAGCAGTGGCATTAGATTCTCACAGGAGTGTGAATCCTACTGTGATTGCACACATGAGGGATCTAGGTTGAACACTCCTATATTATGAGAATATAATGCCTGATGATCTGAGGTGAAGCTGAGGCAATGATGCTAGCCCTGGGGAGTGGCTACAGATACAGATTATCATTAGCAGAGAGGTTTGACTGCACAGAGACCACAATTCAACTGCTTGCAGACTCATATCAAAACCCTATCAGTGAGTGGCAAGTGACAATTAAGCTGCATCCAGTGGCAGGCTTTATAGTGGGAAGTGAGTTCATGTACTTCAATTGTACAGCTGCATCTGGTGGCAGGCTTTAGTCAGAATCTGATACTTATTTTAGTCTGCAATTGGCCCACCCATTATTTTATTTACCACTCCAATTTAGGCCTCTTTCCTGCACTACACACTTGCGGCAGTCAGTTTTGGTAACCCTAGCCAAAATGAGTAAAAAACAAACATTGCCGGAGAGCTTAGCAATTATTTATTTATTTATTTATTTATTTATTTATTTATTTATTTATTTATTTTTAGAGAGAGGGTAAGGGAAGGAGAAAGAGAAGGAGAGAAACATCAGTGTGTAGTTGCCTCTCACATGCCCCACACTGGGGACCAAGCCTAAAACCCAGGAATGTGCCCTAACTGGGAATTGAACCAGCATCCTCTTTGTTCACACGCTGGCACTCAATCCACTGAGCCATACCAGCCAGGGCTGGAGAGCTTCTTTGAAAAGGGAGAAAGACCCAATTATAAGATAGCAGAAGACTCTAAGACTGCCAATAAAAACAAAGCTACCTTTAAAAGAAAACACCAAAAGTGCTATTTAAATTATGGGCTCATTGATTGCAACAGGTGATTTACATTCTCTAAAACCACTTTGTATAATATGTGGTGACCAGCTATCCCACAAAACCATGAAATCTTCAAAACTGCTTCGCCACATGGAGACCAAGCACCCTGCACTAAAAGACAAGCCTTTGGAGTTTTTCAAAAGATAAAAAATATGAACAGAAGCAAGTATTTGATGAAGGCCACCACTCCATCAAATGTGTCTGCACTGAGAGCATCATTCTTAGGGGCTAACCACATTGCTAAAGCTAGGAAGCCCTTCACTATTGGTGAAGAGCTGATCCTGCCTGCTGCTAAGGACATTTGTTGTGAACTTTTAGGAGAGGTTGCAGTTCAAAAGGTGACACATATTCCCCTTTCAGCTAGCACCATAACTAGACAAATTGATGAAATAGCAAAGGATACTGAGGCAAAATTGTTAGAGAGGATTAATGAATCACCATGGTATACAATCCAGGTTTTGAGTCTACCGATGATAGCAACAAGGTAAAGACACTTGTTTTTGTGCAATATATTTTTCAGGAGGATGTGTATTAGGACTTACATGCACTTTTGTTGCAAACCAATGCCACAGCTGCAGAACTATTCCAGTCTTTGAATGATCACTTATCAGGAAAACTGAATTGGTGTGTGTGTGCATGGACAGAGTGGCTGCCATGACTGGATGGCTTTCTGGTTTCACTGCATGGGTCAAAGAGATCGCTTTTGAATATGAGTCTAGGCACTGTGTTATCCATAAAGAAATGCTGGCTAGCTGAAAAATGTCACCTGAACTTAATGTTCTGCAGGCTGTGATTAAAATTATCAACATTAAAATACATACCCTTAACTCACATCTATTTGCACAGCTCTGTGAGGAGATGGATGCAGAGCACACACTTCTCTTATACACAGAAGTGAGATGGCTTTCTATAGACAGATCATTGGCCAGAGTTTCTGAATTACAAGAGCCACTCCAGAGATTTCTTTTAGAAAAACAGTCATCACTGGCAGCACATTTCAGTGACACAGAATGGGTCACAAAACTTGCTTACTTGTGTGATATATTCAGTCTGCTCAATGAATTCAATCTGTAACCTCACGGGAGAACAACCGTGTACAAGTGCGCAGATAAAGTGGCTGCATTCAAAGCCAAACTGGAATTATGGGGGCGACAAGTGAACACTGGGATTTTTGACACCTTTCAAACATTAGCAGAGATTCTGAAAGAGACTGAGCCAGGGCCTTCTTTCCCCAAGCTGATGCATGATGACCTATCTCAGCTTTCAGAAGAGTTTGAGCATTACTTCCAAACCACAAAAGACCCCTGAACTGGGAAGGAAAGGATCTGCAACCTTTTTTGTGAATAAGCCAGGTGAATCAACCTTATCTGTGCTAGAAGAGGATCCACTGCTTGAGACTACAAATGACGGAGGCCTTAAAAGTATGCTTGAGACAACTTCAAATCTCCCTATGTTCTAGATTAAAGTCATGGCGGAATATCCTGAGATTGCCACAGAAGCACTGAACAGCTTTCTTCCATTTCCAACATCCTATCTTTGTGAAGCAGAGTTTTCTGCAGGGACAGAAACTAAAATGAGATTATAGAGTAGACTGGATATTAGCAACACACTTCAGCTTTCACTGTCTCCCATCACCCCCCGATGGGACCATCTAGTTGCAGGAAAACAAACTCAGGGCTCCCACTGATTCTGCATTATGGTGAATTGTATAATTATTTCATTATATATTATGATATAATAATAATAGAAATAAAGTTCACAATAAATGTAATGTGCCTGAATCATCCTGAAACCATCCTGCCCCCTGGTCTGTGGAAAAATTGTTATCCACAAAACAGTCCCTGGTGCCAAAAAAGTTGGGGACCACTTTTAAAAAACAACTCTCAAATTAAACAAATGAATTTATAACAGGGTTTTTTTTGTGTGTCTTTTTAAAAACTTTGAAAGGAAGTGGTCTCCATTTCCCATTCTCACTCGCTGGGCACAAATAACCATGTTCTTCCTCTTCCCTTTGCAAAATTCTTTCTTTCTGTTCCTCTTCCATTCCTGTGGCTCCTACTTATCTCTGGACTTAACTAAGCTCTTTTGAAGGATTAAAAAAAAAGAAAATTCTACAAATTCCATTTCCATGTATAGGGCAAGTATTTCACAACTTATTGATACTTACCTTAATGTCTAGAGAGGTGACACATGAATCTAAGTTGTTGGAAAATTTAGCGTGTATATTAGAAATACTTTACATAAGGCTGAAGCACTTTGCAATCTCCTTAATTTCTTTGTTGCCATGTTGCTTTGTATTAATGTACTGACTTTAGTGTAAAATTAAATGTTAGTGATATGTATATTAGATACTTAATATTTTGAACAGTAAGTGTGGTCACTGTCAAATAAGACTTTAATAAATCAAATAAATGACAGTAAAATCTTAGTGGTTATAAATATTTCTATGATGTATAATTTTATCATATTGATCATGGATTTATTTCAATTTGTTTTATAAAAGTTTTTTTGTGTGTTTTTTAAAACAGCTTTAATATAGAAAGAAGAGTGTACTGAAAGCAGACCTAAGTTTGGGTTTTATCACTAATTCATGATCAAGGTATTAGGTCTACAGGCATGAGGCTTCTTATCATAAACTAAAAAGTTCAACAGGAACTAGATAATTTCAAACTACCTTGGTAGTCTATTTCTTTCTTGTAAATAAAACTAAAACTTAAGTTATTTATGCTAGAGATACCCAAAGTGGAGAGTATGAGGATGGAAAATTAAGAATTTCATGATCAAACTAGGGAGAAAAATCTTAAATGAAAAGGAACGTATTTCAGCAGTGAAACTAACCAATCTATTTTGGCTAGAACAGTCCTATTTTTGGCAAGTAAGTGACATTATAAAGGAAGAGGTAGAGAACATGATCAGTGACTGACTAAAGCAAAGAAAGTTGAGGTTTATGAATTACACTTAATCATGACTTGGCTGTTACACAGCAAGCATCAACTAAATCCCCACTGTTCTATAATGCTGGATACTAGAAGTCTGACATTCTAGGTTTTTCATTTATAACTAAGAATCTTTTCAGCCTCATGAAAATTTTCAGAATGTATGAAATAAACCCAAGAGCAATTCCCGATATAACTATGAGGATTATGAAATAATAATAATAGAAATAACTTCCATTTACTGAAGGCTTACCCTGTGTATACACATGTATCATCAATTACTCCTCAAATTACTCCTGTACCCAACCAGGGCAGGATGCTCTTTTTTGCAAGTAAAATCCATTTCAAACTAGCTTCAACAAGAAAGGGGAATTTGCCCTGGCTGGTGTAGCTCAGTGGACTAAGCACAGGCCTATGAACAAAAGCATTTCTAGTTTGATTCCCAGTTAGGACACATGCCTGGGTTGCAGGCCATATCCCCAGTATGGGGTGTGCTAGAGGCAACCACACATTGATGTTTCACTTCCTCTCTTTCTCTCTCCCTTCCCCCTCTCTCTAAAATAAATAAATAAAATCTTTAAAAAAAAAAAAAGGGAACTTACTGGCTGGTGAGACTAAATAACTCAAAGGTCAAGTGAAGGTAATCTCAGGGTGTAGTGAATCCAGAGACCCAAGTACAACACTGGCTTGTGGTTGTCTCTTTTTACCCCATTCCTGACCCACTCTGGTGCTGTCTCATTCTTTCTTGTCCACAACTTTCTCCATAATGTGGTAACATGCTTATAGGCTTTTATCCTTTTAGGTTCTCGACGAAAGAAGCAAGAGTCTTTTCCATGAGCTCTAATAAAAAAAAGTTTGTAGAAGGACCATATGGGTCAAAAGATACACCTGGACAAATCACTGTGGCCAAGGAGATGAGGTACCATCTCTGGTCTTGCCTTAGCCTTACATTCATGTCTTTAGCCAAATGGAAAAAGGAGTGTGTGCAGTACAGACAAGGTCATTAAAGACATTTTTAAGTCCTGAAAGCCATGCTAATTTCTCATCTACTATATATTCTAATTCATAAGATACAATACTAAGATTCTTTTAAAGAAATACTTCATAATTATTGACTACTTCATAAACTACTTTAAAATTTTTTAAAAATCATATATAAAGTTAATTCTCTTCTGCACAACCCTGTGAAGCACATAGGGGAATTATTATTCTGTTTATTAAAGAGCAAAAAGATCAGAGAGATTAAGTAACAGTTCAATAATACAAGCTAGAATATGTCATAAACTCAAATACAAATGCTCTTTCAACCATACCAATGCTATAAAGCAAAATAGTTTAAAATTACATTAAAGATTTCATGTTTCATATGAGAATGTGGCTCAAGGAAAAAACTTATAGAGAAAATGTAATTAACCCACTTTTCAGAAGCTAAGGATCTCTATTTTGGTAGATTTTACTTTTCTATCTACTACTATCACCATCCAGAAGAGGACTGTATGTGGAACTATATCCCATCAGAATTTCTTGCGTATCACTTAGAATGTTTTCAGCTGCAAGGGAAAAAAACTCCAAGTGACTGAAAAAAAATCAGGGACTTATTATCTTAACAGTAGGAATATTTTACTTATACCAAAGTAAAATATTTCCAGTTAATTAATTAGGTGTCTCAAATGTCCTAAAAAAAAATGAGGTTCTTTCCATCTTTGTACTCTGCCATCCTTGGGTTGCTGGCAAGCTCCCCTCATAGGAGCAAGTTTACAGTAAGAGCTTCAAGCAGCAGAGCCTCACCCATCAATGTCTAGAAACAGGGAATAGATCCTCTATTTCATTTCATTCATTTACCTTTGTTAAATTAAATTAGTTAATATACATAAAGCTCTTAGAAAATGCATATAATAAATGTTATATAACTTTTGCTGTTATTGTTGGGCCTCTTTTTAAGAGATGAAAGACTTACCCCAGATGCCTTCATGTTTCATTAGCCAGAGCTGGAATATATGAGCCCTGTCTAAGCCAGTCACTGGCAAGGAAAATAGAAGTCCATGACTGGCTTAGCCTAATCTGGATTCATCTCCTACTCCCTGGCCATAAGGCTCTGTGGGGGATAACAAATTCTGTCACAAGTAGTTCTTCCAACAGGGAAAAAGGTTGGGAATAATTTTGCATGAGAAACTCACTTTACTCCATTCCTCCCCTCTGTACATCCTTTCTTCTTACAGACCTAAAGAATAAAAGTCTGGAGGTGCCTCGGGGCATTTTTCCCCAACTTGGAGAAAGTTTTCTGTGATAGGAGGAAATACACCTACTCTAGGAAAGCAGGGAAGGAAAAAGAGGCTGACTCCTCAAGATGGTGCTCTTGAATGTGCTCTGGTGATAGAGTTCCATTAATTCTGAGATAAGCTCCACCACTTCACATGGTTTAGTTCAAAAACCAATATATGTCCCGGTTTTGCTAAAGACAATCTGTCTTACTTACAAAAAGAAGAAAAATCTTAAAAGTAAATAACAACACAGTTTTCGGAGTTTGAAAGCTGAGATCTAATACTTCTTAACCATCTGTGCAAGTTATTACTCCTAAATGCCCTACTAATGTACTTAGTGTACACACAAGCACACATGCAGATATGCAAAACTAAACTTTACTAAAAAGGGAGAGATTTTAAAATTTCTATTAATAATTGACAGCAGCTATCAGTCAAGTTCATGTTACTTAGGCTAGTTTCTCATTTATAGTACTAAATAAATCCCATGGTTGGCTCACACTTAGAAGCCATTAAACATACTTATTCAAGCTTTCTTGCTGGCTATTGACTCCATAAAGACAATGACCAAGATCTAAATCATATAGTTCCTCCTCAGTTCTATAAGCTAAATTCACTATTTTACTGTCTCCACACAGTGTTGCTAGTGTTTTTCTTCCCTTTAAAACTTGGGGATTATTTCTGTGCCACCCTTTTATAATAAATTCTTCTCCTGAAAACACAACCTCATTCTTTCATAATCTGACCTGCATATTTACAACAGAATCCTAGGGGTCACTTTCTTTTAAAGGAATACTTAGTTTGTCAATTATTTTTGAACCTATGACTTCAGGCCCCTCTTTAGGATGCCTTCCAAAAGATAAAAAATGCTCTCTTCTCAGGAACAAAAAACTAGAAATATGACAACAAAGTACTGTGTTAATAAAAAAAATTCAACAGCCCAATATTAATCAAAACTATTATGATTTTCTCCTGTCACTATTCTTACAGCATTAAATTGCTCCTCTGAGCCCTGGCTGGTGTGGCTTAGTGGATAGAGCACTGGCCTTCGAACCAAAGGGTTGCTGGTTCAATTCCCAGTCAGGGCACATGCCTGGGTTGCAGGCCAGGTTCCCTGGTGCAGGGCATGTAAGAGGCAATCACACATTTTTGTTTCTCTCCCTCTCTTTCTCCCTTCCTTTTCCTCTGTCTATAAATAAAATCTTTTTAAAAAAATTGTTCCTCTGAATTAATGACTAAATATTTGTTTCAACAAGAACATTCAAACTACTCATGACTATGAATGACTATAAGTACAAAATGGAATTTAAAATTAGACATTAAAGGACTTCAAAAAAATCTCAAAATAAGCCATGTAGAGAATAATTAAAAGGTATGTGATATTTAATTAGATCTACACATATTTTAATACTTTAAAACAATTTGGTTTTACTTCTTTTCTCCTGCAAATTTCATATCTGATATTAGAGCTCAAGTTTACAACAGTCCGTAAGTTATGTAATGGTATCTGGGCTAGCTAGTGCTCAGTACTCAAAACAAAAAGATGGAAATGTTACCACTTTCAAGTGAAAAAGATGACTTCAAAGTGAGTTACAACCAAGCAAACAAATGTTCAAGAAAACCAATGTGAACATGTCTTGATTTTTATCCAGAGCAATACCTCTTAGTATAAGCTGGATACTCCTGGAGGATACTAATAGAATCAAAGAATGCTATAATGTTAAAACTTTTAAAATCATCTAACCAGGACTTCTTCATCTGGGGTTCAAATTAGATGTGAAATTCGTGTATGTGTACATTTTTCTGGAAATAAGATCCTAGACACTTTTCTAAAATTTCATCACAATTTCAAAAGGATGTATGAGTGAAAAGAGGTTGAGATTGGGTAAGGAGAGGGAGAGGAAGTCCTGGGGACATTATCTAGTTAATGTAGAGATATGATTAGTGAGATTCATAGAAATGAAATTATTTGCCAGTGGTCAAATAATCAGCAAGTATCAGTTTCAGTACTCAAGTCTTCTTTTTTTCCACTGAAACACAAACAGCTCTTAAAAGACTTTTTTTGGTAAATATACACTTAAAAACAAATCTGTATGATGTAAGAGCAATGAAGAGAAGTCTCAGGCTGACAATAAAAAGAACTATCAAGATGGCAAATTAGAGGCATGACTTCAGAACAATTCATTCAGAATAGAAGAGAGTTCTAAGAGGGCCATTCCCAAGAAAGAAAAAAAAAAAGGGAACTGATACAATACCTGAATGTAACTAATTCAAGCAAAATGAAATTTACAGCTCCAACAGAGACTTTGGAGAATTAAAAACCCAAGAAAAAGGGGGGGGGGGGAGTTTCACAGACAGAAAATATTATCACAGTACATTATACTGAGGCAGCATGACACAGTTCTAAATGACACATATGCAAACATACGCCCTGAATACTATTTAATCAAAATTTGTAGTCACAGAGAGGGTGGGGTAGGGAGGGTGATTGAAGGGAGCTCATAAAAAAACTAAATCTTTATCATACAGTCATAAATCAACAAATAACATCTACAATAAAATAATCAAGGCAAGGTAGGTATGTTTAAAAACATAAAGAAAGGCTGGAATGGAAGTAAAAGGGAGAAAACTGTACTTGAACAAAGATTAAAATTAAAAAAAAAAAGAAAAAAACATAAAGAAAATAGTATTAAAAAAACCCAAACAGTGTTATTTAACTGGGCCCTATTGCATTTTGAGTAGGGTAATCCATTGTTACATGGGGCTGTCTTAAAGTACGGGTCAGCACACTGAGGCCTATAAGACACATGTAGCCTGTTGCCCGTTTTTGTAAACTCTTTTATTGGAAGGAACACAGCCATGCCCATTCATTTCATTCATTTATATATTGTCTACAGCTGTTTTTGTACTATGACATCAGTGAGTAGTTGCCACAGAGACTTATGGCCTTCAAAGCCTAAATTATCTGGCCCTTTACAGAAAAAGTTTGCCAACCTCTAGTTTACCGTATTGCATGACATTTCATATCTGATTCCTACCCACAAATGTCAGTATTCCCCCAAAAGTAATTATGAAAACCAAAATTTCACACTCCACGTTTTCAACACACCCACCCCAACTCCTTACTAGTATCCAGAAGTAGAACTTTGGTTTGAGAACCACTAAGCTATAAAGAATTTAAAATGATTGTTCCTGGGGAAGCAAAACTCAAGAGATTGGGTGAGGACAGGGAGAGAAACTAGTGGGGACTGCTCCCTCCCTGAGTAAGTCTTGAAACGCTAATTAATCTTTCAAAGTAGCCACATATATTTTTTCAAGAAAATTAAATTTTAAAGCAAAAAATATATAAAGGATTCAAATCTGGTTAATGATTCTGGGGACTCTCTAATATAAAATGTATGATTACATTTTCTAGATTTAAATTGTGACATCTGTTGTATTTGCTCTGGAGAATATTTTGGTTGTACATCCAATGCTGCAAGGTAAATAACTCTCAGATAAGAAGAGTGTCACTGTGATAACTGAATGTGTATGTCATATTTCAACCCTTGGATCCCAAGAAAAGTCAGTCAATCTAGCACATTCTACACATGATCTTCAGTGAAGTTTTCAATGCTTAACATAAAAAGCCAAAGAGATAAAATGTTTAATAAACATTACTAATTCTCATAAGGAAATATTAAAAGTTTTCAAAGATCTATATAGCAAATTTAAAAAATTTTGTTTTTATTTTCTTTTCTTTTTGAATTAATAGTATGAGCAACACTTCCATTTAGTACTTCCAATTTAGTATTTTATTTGAAAAATGTGATGCTATATATCTGTGATATGTTCTACCTAGAAAAGAAATAACATGTCTAAAGACAGACAATATCCTTAGGTTTGACTAATCTTTAAAGTGTTCTAATTACCACTTACTTCCAATTCAACTAAATTTTATTTTATTTTTATTTTTAATCCTCACCAAGGATATATTTATTGATTTTAGAGAGAGAGGAATGGAGAGAGGGAGGGAGTTTCAGGGGGAGCAAAAGAGTGAGAGAGAGAGAAACATCAACATGTGAAACAATGATTCTTTGCCTCCTGTACACACTCCAACCGAGGATCACATCTGCAACCTAGGTATATGTGCCCCGACCGATGGAACCCACAACCTTTTGGTGAACAGGATGATGATCCAACTGAGCCACCCAGCCAGGGCCAATTTAACTAAATTTTAAAATTGTTTGATCTTCCCATGCATAGGAAAAACTTTAAATATATATTTGGTTAACAGGGACCTGAAGAATAAGAATCAAAAATGTTGTAAAATGTGAAAAAAACATAATTCATTACATACACCAAAAATCTAAGATACTACATTTAATAACATACATTTTAAAAAGTATAAACAACACTCTTCAGGAGTTAACAGTACTCTGTATTTTTCTAAAAGGCATTATTCTCTTCAATTTTATAAAGAAATATTACATTGGCAAAGCATACTTTGAAATGTATAGGATGATGCAGCTAGTTAAGTAGTTATGACAATGCTAAAACATCAAAATAAACATTTTAATACTACAGTTTGAAGAATATAATCTCCAAAGGCTAATTTTACTATAAAGATTCAGCTGTTCAATTGTAATTTATAAGAAACAGATTAAAACTATTCTATCTCTTGAAATAAAATAGTTATAAAATTATAACAGCTCTGCTAACCCAGCTTTCTTTTAAAAGAAATATAAGAAAAAAAATTCAATGCCTTTACAAAATGCTAATTACATTCATAATCTTAGAAATCTTAGAAACTTAGAAGTTTACATTATGACTAGAAATAATTAATCTAACAACTTTGAAAATGTGGATTTCAAAGTGGAGAAAAAATGTTTTTAGACCTTGTCTAATTTATTTAGAAGTAAAACTGGCACAAAGAAAAATATTATTCCCCTTTCCATTCAAAAGATCCTGAAATGTATTTGTCATTATTTTAGGTAACTGACATAAATCCATAGTATTTCCATAGAAACAGAAAGCATTTTTAGAATAAAAACATTTAAGAGGTTAAAAACTTTGATTATCAACTTACCTTTTTTTGATACCAGACTATAGCATCAGTGACTTTGGACGCCATTTATTCCACTGAAATTACACATTCGTCATTTTAAGCTGCGCAAGAGAGAAAAACATACTGACTTTACTTCCACCTTCCAAAAGGAAACTGAGCAACATGCATATCTAGCACTCTGGTTACTTGTAGAGCAAAGGGTGTATGACTACACTTATATTACACTCTTCCTCATTACTATTTTAGCAACAGGTTCTCTTAAGTAAACAAAATCAGTTGCCATAATAAAAAAAGGATCTTTCTATGGGAATATAACACTTGAATTTTCTTACGAAATAGCTGAATCTTTTTTTAATTAGCTTTTTAAATAAATTTCAGAATTTCCTATATTATACTGAAATTTTTCATTTGTAAATTCACATATAGGAATTCATTCAGTAATAGATGAATTTTGCTGCAGTTTCTGTCTAGGAACTGGTCTCAATTATTGTTGCTAAAGGACGGCTTGATAAAGATGCCAAAATTTATAATCACATTTCATTTTCCCTGATGCTCAGTAAACACAAAATTGAACTAAAATCAAATAACTAGAGAAATCTAATTAATTTATATTAAATACTAAGCCAATATTATAGTTCATTACATAGGAAAATTAACATGAAGGACTTCCCAGATATCACCGATTGCTAATATTTAGAAATTTACCACAGACCATTTCATAAACATCTTTTTGTGTTTGTCTAAACAGTTTTTAGAGAAGAAATAATTCCTAAAGAGAATTAATTCCAGACTGATTCCAGTAATACTTTTCTAGTTTTATCACCAGGCTGGATAGAGGGCACCTCTGGTGTATTAAGGATGAGCCTAAGGTTCAAACATAGGTACTTTCCCAGAACTCATTATAAACCAGGATCACTCAAGGCCACCAGCATCTCAGGGAAATCCTGGAAGTAAAGCACCCTGCTGAGCTGATCCTAGCACATGCAGATCTGTAAATGGAGAAATTCTACCACTATACAATTTGACCAGACTCAACATAATACCAGATGTTTACGTATCATTCTTGGGTGCATATCAAGATTCAAATATAATAATTATGATTAGCAAGTTCAAATGTTGGAATGATCAACCTGTAAAATTAAAGGCAGAATTTACTTATTTAATGCCTGTATTTTTTATAGTGTTATATATCAGATTATTTTATTACCTTTCCTAAGATACTAATTCCATCTTCAACTGATCAAATTTAAGCAAACTATGTCTTGAAATTCCTGAAAAAATGCCCTACCATTTCTTAGAGGAGAAGCAGAGTCCACAGACCTGGGTTCAAATACTATCTCCCTCTATCTAATATGTAATATTGAAGGAGTCACTTAATCTATTGGACATCAGTTGCTTTCACTTGTACAATATGAATAACTGTACCTATCCATCTCTTGATAAGAAAACAATTCTGAAGCCCTGGCTGGCATAGCTCAGTGGATTGAGCCTGGGCTGCGAACCAAAGTGTCACAGGTTCAATTCCCAGTCAGGGTACATGCCTGGGATGCAGGCCATAACCCCCAGAACCGCACATTGGTGTTTCTCTCTCTCTCCTTCCCTTCCCTCTCTAAAAATAAATAAATAAAATCTAATAAAAAACAATTCTGAGATGTTCTAAGTTAAATTTAACAGCTGCTAACAATAAGAAAGTGATACAACATTCAGTTCATAGATGTAGATCAGCTCTGACAAGAGACTGCTCACATTTCTGTATTTCTGTTAAAATTTAGAATTAATTTCCAGGTGGCTATTTCCAGGATTACCCAAAAGAGAAAAGCCAGGGACCCTAGAAACCCAGAAGTCTCCATTTCTTATTCACACAAGAACTTTCCAATCTGCTGCCCACAGTTAATTCACAAAAGTAGATACATCCTTCTTGCAGATTCTGCTGCACCTACAACTAGCGCCATTTCAACTTCTCCTATCCTCTTTATCTATAATTAAAATGGTAAATCCTTTCAAACGATTTACATCTTTCTTCCCCACTGCTTGATGTATAAAAAACCTTGCAAAACTCCAGGAATGACTGACAGGACATGCTGTCTTTCCTCCCTACCCACGCTGGTGGTGGTTTAGACTCCATGCCTCAAACCAATCTTCTTTGTTGTCTTTTTTTTTTTTTTTTTTTTTTTGCTACCAATTGCCTAATAAACCCTTTCTTTTAAAAATAATTTCACCTTGGAAGTTAAAAAAATTTTAAGATTTTATTTATTTACTTTTAGAGAGAGGGGAAGGGAGGCAGAGAGGAAGAGAAACATCAATGTGTGGTTACCTCTCACACATGCCCCCTACTGGGGACCTGACCCACAACCCAGGCATGCACTCTGACTGGGAATGGAACCTGTAACCCTTTGGTTTGCAGGCCAGCGCTCAGTCTACTGAGCCACACCAGCCAGGGTGGAAGTTAAATTTTTTTTAACACACTTATGTTAATAACTTCAAAAATCAACTATAATTGTACACTAGGTATATAATATGTTCTAAATATTTCAATTATATTTATTTGAATTTATAAAAATAAAGTTCACTTTTGTTTTTCAAAAATAGAAAAACACCTTTCATTAGTAATGGTAAAGTTTGTCCTGCAAAACTCATTTAATAGTTTTTCCACTATGTCAACAACACTTCTGTGACACCAAGTGGCTCATACCTATTTTTAAATGTTTCTACAGCATGATGAGATAGATTTCTGAATCAGACATCTGACAAAATGCACTTGAAGACATGCAAACTTCACAAGTATAAAAAAAGTAATAAATCAACAAATGATTTTATGAATAAAGATTATTCCTAAAGCTTTTCCAATTTCTTTCATTCTGACAGTTCAGAAATACAAGTTTATAATCTCTATTATTCTAGTTCGTGTTATGTAACTTTTAATGCTAAATTATGACACTGAAGTTAATTTACACTAAAAAAAGTAGCAAAGAAAGCTTATTGGGTACCATGAACAGAGATTCTCAATCTTTTTCAATCAACCACTCTGACAGATAGATAGATATTAAGGTATGGAAATGACCCAATAATAAAACCACAGAGGTAACTGCAGATATAACATTTAAACCTTATTATAGACATTACTTTAATTATCTCTTTTTGTTTTTAAATTTTGTACAAAAATAACCAAGAATATTTGTGAGGTATTTTTACATTTTATTTTATTTTTTACTGCATTCATTGTAGTGACATTGGTTAATATAATTATATAGGTTTCAGGTATATGATTCTATAATACATCATTTATACATGGTATTGTGTGTCCATTACCATCTGTCCCCCCATACACTCTTCTAATTTTCCTCCACTCCCCCCTTACCTCTGATAATCACCACACTGAGTCTTTTTTGTTGTTGCTTTTGTTTTGCTTAATCCTTTCCCCTTTTTTACTCATTCCCACAACCCCCATACTCTCTGACATCTGTCAGTGTGTTCTCTATGGGTCTGCTTCTATTTTGTTAGTTTACTTTGTTTATTAGGTTCTACATATGAATGAAATCCATTACTACTTGTCTTTCTCTGACTGGCTTATTTCACTTAGAATAATGCTCTCTAGATCCATCCATGCTGTTGCAAAGGTTAAGATTTCCTAATTTATTTTTTATGGCCAAGTAGTCCACTGTGTAAATGTACCACATATTTTTCACCCCCTCATCTACTAATGGACACCTAGGTTGCTTCCAAATCTTGGTTATTCTAAATAATGGTGTATATACTCTTTCAAATTACTTGGGCTTCTTCAGATATATTCCCAGAAGTGGAATCGCTAGGTCATAAGGCAGTTCTATTTTTTAATTTTGTGAGGTAACTCCATACTGCTTTCCACAGTGGCTGCACCAACAGTGCATGAGGGTTCCCTACTCCACATCCTCGCCAACATTTGTTGTTTGTTGATTTATTGATGACAGCCATTCTGACAGGTATGAGGTGATATTTCACTGTAATTTTAATTTGGATTTCTCTGATTAGTGACGGTGAGCATCTTTCCACATGTCTAATGGCTAACTGTATGTCCTCCTTGGAGAAGTGCCTATTCAGGTCCTTTGCTCAATTTTTAATTGGATTGTTTGTAATCCAAACAATCCTGGTATTGAGTTGTATAACTTCTTTATAAATTTTGGATATAAACTCTTTATCAGATATATGGTTGGAAAATATATTCTCCCATCCCATGGACTGTCTTTTTATTTTGTTTATTGTTTGCTTTGCTGTGTAAAAACTTTTTAGTTTGATGTAGTCCCATTTGTTTATTTTTTCTTTTGTTTTCCTTGCCCAGGAGATATATAAGAAAAAAAAAAATTGCTGTGAGAACTGTCTGAGATTTTACTGCCTTTCTTCTGGGATTTTTATGTTTGGAGTCTAATATTTAAGTCTTTAATCCGCTTTTGAATTTATTCTTGTATATGGTATAATAAGGTGTTCTAGTTTAATTTTTTGTACATATCTGTCCAGTTTTCCCAACACCATTTACTGAATAGACTACCTTTACTCCAATGTATGTTTTTGCCTCCTTTGTCAAATATTGACAATAAAGGTGTGGATTTATTTCTGGGCTCTCCATGTCTGTACTTATGCTGTTTTGATTACTATGGCTTTGTGGTATAGTTTGGTATCAGGTAGTGTAATTCCTCCAACTTTATTCTTCTTTCTCAAGGTTGCTGTGGCTATTTTGGGTCTTTTGTGGTTCCATATAAATTTATGGTTCTAGTTCTGTGAAACACACCATTGGTATTTTGATAGGAATGGCTTTGAATCTATAGATGGCTTTGGGTAGTATGGACATTTTAATAATGTTAATTCTTCCTATTCATTAACATAGGATATACTTCCACTTATTTGCATCTTCTCCAGTTTCTTTCCTTTTTTAAAAAATATTTTATTTATTTATTTTTAGAGAGAGGGGAAGGAAGGGAGAAAAAGACGGAGAAGGAAGGGAGAAAAACATCAATCTGTGGTTGCTTCTCACGTGCCCCAGGCATGTGTCCTGACAGGGAATCAAATTGGCAAGCCTGGAGTTTGCAGACCAGAGTTCAATCCACTGAGCCACATGAGCCAGGGCTCAATTTCTTTCTTCATTGTCTTATAATTTTCTGAGTACAGGTCTTTTACATCCTTGGTTCAACTTACTCATAGGTATTTTATTCTTTTAGAAGCAATTGTGAATGGGTTGTTTCCTTAGTTTCCCCTTCTGACAGTTCATTGTTGGTGCATAAAAACACAACTGATTTCTGGATATTTATTTTGTATCTTGCTATTTACTGAATTCATTTATCACTTTCAGTAGTTTTTTACTTGAATCTTTAGGGTTCTCTATTATATACAGTATCATGTCACCTCTACATAATGACAGTTTTACTTCCTCCTTCCAATTTGGATGCATTTAATTTTTTTCTTTTCGTCTGACTGCTTGAGGCTAGGACTTCCAGTACTATGTTAAATAAGAGATATGATAGAAAATATCCTTGTCTTGTTCCCAATCTTATGGGAAATGCTTATAGTTTTTGCCCATTGAATATGATGTTGCTGTGGGTTTGTCTTATATGACCTTTGTTACATTGAGGTATGTTCCCTCTATTCCCACTCTGCTGAGAGTTTTTATCATAAATGGGTGCTGGATTTTATCAAATGCTTCTCTTGCATCTATTGATATGATCACGTAGTTTTACCCTTCATTTTGTTTATGTGGTATGTCACATTTATTGATTTGCAGATATTGTATCAACCTTCCATCTGAATAAATCCCATTTGATCATGGTGTATGATCTTTCTAATGTATTGCTGGATCCGGTTTGCTAATATTTTGTTGAGGATTTTAGCATCTATGTTCATCAGGGATATTGTCCTATAAGTTTCTTTCTTTGTAGTGTCTTTATCTAGTTTTGGAATTAGGATAATGCTGCTTCATAATATAAGCCTACGGGTAATTCTCTCTTTGACACTGCTTTAATCATCATACCTTGTCAAAACATCTGAAATTATTCTTTACAGTGCAAGGTTCACACAAAATGCATTTATGATCTCAAAAATCAAGATAGAGGGAAAAGATGACTACAAAAATATACTATGTTAAGTCTGCCTTATAGAATTTCACTACAAATAGAGTAATATAGAGGGGTATTCTTTTTTTTTAATATTTTTTATTTATTTGTGTTTAGAGAGAGGGGAAGGAGAGAGGGAAAGAAACATCAATGTGTGGTTGCCTCTAGCATGCCCCCTAATGTGGACCAAGCCTGCAGTCCAGGCATGTGCCCTGACTGGGAGTCAAACCAATGATCCTTTGGTTCATAGGCCTGAGCCCAATCCACTGAGCTAAATAAATCCAGCCAGGGCTAAATAAATGGGTTTTAAAAAAATGTTTTAAAACGAAATATCTTGTACAAAGAGTGTTATTTTCTGGGTTTGGCATATTCATTGATTATACACACAGGAAAATGTTTTCTGAGATAACTAGAGAAACAAGCATTGTCCACGGACTTCAGTGGAGCCCAACATCCCATCTCCATTTTCCAAATTATGTTGTGTCTGGAATCTTTTCTCTCTTCTTCCTCACCCAAAATACTGAGGATCACAAGACTAACTCTAGAGCTTCAAGCTACATGTATTTATTTGATGACAACAAAATATTGAACTTCTAACTGTAGAGGTCTCAGTGATATTAGCATATGGTGTGTCTACTTGGCTTTTAAGAATTTGTTTTTTATTATCAATGAGAGAGAGGGAGAGACAAGGGGAGAAAGAAACAGCAATTTTTCCACTTATTTATGTATTCATTGGTTGATTTTTATACATGCTTTGATGGGGGATGGAACCTTGGCATACCTGGACAACACTCTAACCCATGGGATCATTTGATTTTTTTTTTAAGATTTTATTTATTTATTTTTACAAAGGGAAGGAAGGGAGAAAGAGAGAGAAAAACATCAATGTGCAGTTGCTGGGGGCCCTGGCCTGCAACCCAGGCATGTGCCCTGACTGGGAATCGTGATTTTTTTAATATATTTTTATTGATTATGCTATTACAGTTGTCCCATTTCCCCCCCTTCACTCCCCTCCACCCTGTACACCCTCTCCCACCCACATCCCCCCCTTTAGTCATGTCCATGTGTCATACTTGTAAGTTCTTTAGCTTCTACATTTCCCATACTATTCTCACCCTCCCCTTATCTATTTTCAACCTACAATCTATGCTACTTATTCTCTGTACCTTTTCCCCCTGTCTCCTCCTCCCACTCCCCTATTGCTAACCCTCCATGTGATCTCCATTTCTGTGGTTCTGTTCCTGTTGTAGTTGTTTGCTTAGTTTCTTTTGGTTTTGCTTTAGGTGTGGTTGTTAGTAATTGTAAGTTTGCTGTCATTTTACTATACATGTTTTTTTATCTCCTTTTCTTAGATAAGTCCCTTTAACATTTCATAAAATAAGGGCTTGGTGATGATGAACTCCTTTAACTTGACCTTATCTGAGAAGCACTTTATCTGCTCTTCCATTCTAAATGAAAGCTTTGCTGGATAGAGTAATCTGGGATATAGGTCCTTGTCTTTCATGGCTTGGAATACTTCTTTCCAGCCCCTTCTTGCCTGTAAGGTCTCTTTTGAGAAATCAGCTGACAGTCTGATGGGAACTCCTTTGTAGGTGACTGTCCCTTTATCTCTTGCTGCTTCTAGGATTCTCTCCTTCGTTTTTACCTTGGCTAATGTAATTATGATGTGCCTTAGTATGTTTCTTCTTGGGTCCAACTTCTTTGGGGCTCTCTGAGCTTCCTGGATTTCCTGGAAGTCTATTTCCTTTGCCAGAATGGGGAAGTTCTCCTTTATTATTTGTTCAAATACATTTTCAGTCTGTTGCTCTTCCTCTTCCCCTTCTGGTACCCCTATAATTTGGATGTTGGAACGTTTAAAGATGTCCTGGAGGTTCCTAAGCTTCTCCTCGTTTTTTTTGAATTCCTATTTCTCCATTCTTTCCTGTTTGGTTGTTGTTTTGTTCTTTCTGGTCCACTCTATTGTTCTGAGTCCCAGTTTCCTTCCCATCACTATTCGTTCTCCATGCCCTTTCCTTCATCTCTTTTATGGTAACCTGCATTTTTTCATCTAATTTGTGCCAAAAATCAACCAATTCTGTGAGCTTCCTGATCACCAGTGTTTTGAACTGTGTATCTGATAGACTGGCTATCCCTTGGTCACTCAAAAGGATGAGTCCTGGGGCACTGATCTGTTCTTCTGTTTGAGACATGTCTCTCTCTCTTTTTTTTTTTTGGGTCTGGTCGCTCCTGTTATGGTGAGGGGCGGAGCCTTAGGTGTTCACCAGGGCTGGGCACCCCAGTCGCTAGATTGTGATGTTGTATGTGGGGGTGAGGGCAGGGGCAGGAGGGAACAATGGTGGTAGCTCCATTCTCCTGGGACCTCGGTCCCTTCTCTGGGATCCTGGGTTGCGCACTCTGCCCTGGTCCACAATCACCGCCTCACTGGGTCTGCCAGCTGCTGCTTGCATACTCAGGGTCCACCCGCTGCGATCTTGTGGGCCCCAGATGCCTTGCGCGCTCCCAGTTGCCTTATGCTCCCTGTTCTCCGTGCTGCAACCCACACCTGGCTGCTCCTCTCCGCCCCTCCTACCAGTCTGGATGAATGGGTCTACTTCAACTTCTTGGCTTTCCGACTTCCATTCAGATAAATTCTCTGTCAGTTCTGGGTGTTATTCTGCCTCTAAATTGTTGTTGTTCTAATCTTGGTTGAGCGTGGAGGTATGATGCATCCACCTATACCTCCATCTTGCCAAAAGTCCGATTTTTTTTTTTAAGAAAATTAAGATAATATGCTTGTAAGCATTTCTGGGATAAATTACAGACTACACACCATAGAGGGGTATTCTTTGCACAACTGTAGCAGAAGATATCATCAGGTTTGTATCCATTCCCTATGTCAGAAAAAAACTATCAAATAATACACATGTTGCAAAATACTTTTCTCATTATTCTAAAACAAGTTTCTCTGTTCCGCCATGATTTACACTATTCTCAGAAGATAATTTATGTCCACTTCTGACAGTTTGCTGATACTGTTATTCCCATTTCCTTTCTCCACCCATTCATCCTTCTAACTCAGATCAAATACAACTTCTTCTAAGATGAAGTTTCCTATAAGTGTTCATTTGGACTAAAAAATGTTGAAGCCTGATGTCTCTCTCAGCACTGACTTATAGTGATAAATCTTGCATTTAAAATAAAGTGTAAAGTATTACAGACATACATGTTATTCGATCATATGTAAAAACTCTTAAGCAAAGAAAGAGTCATCTTTCCTCCTTTGTGCCTCACTAAAGTACCCAGTAAATTATAATATGCAGTAGAGGAACTAGAGCAGAGAAAAAAAAAAGACTAAGCATCAGGAGAATTACGTTCTAGATTCAAATTCTGACACCAAGAGCTATGTGCTTTTGAATAAGTTACTGAGTTCTCTCAGACTCAATTCTCACCAGTACCACCTAGCCAAACATTCCACAACTCAATAAAGGTTAAATAAATAACAATATGAATAATGTACAGAGTTCCTCTGAATTTCTTTAGTAATGTACCCAGAAACATTAGTATTAGTGAAATCAGGTTTATATTTATGGAATGTAACATTAAAAAAACCATTAGACAAAATGGATAACATATTATTAAAAGAAGTTTCTGTAACTCTCCTCAGGCTCTGAACAAGTTGTTATCAACAAACTACATATCACTCCCTACTGCCCTTAGAATCATATTTAGAGTCTACCTTTCAGAATTGTATTTAGATCACCTAAAATTTCATCCTAACTTACTTACCCAACATTATTGCCCATCACCTTTCTCATATATCCTATGTTTCAACCATACCACATTTCCTATACCTTTCTACTTGTGCCAAAGTGAACATTTGTTCTCTTTCCAAAAGAAGAGGATTTCAAGTACCTCCTAAATTCTGCTATCTCTACAAGTTTCTTCAAAATTCCTCCAATTAAAGATTCCTCATCCTGTTCTGTGTTTCCATTACATATATATTCTGTTCTGTACAGACTTTTGTGTACTTGTCCATATGTGCCCTCACTCCTACCCCTAGTTTCTTAAAGAGCAATCCAATGTCTTCACTATCTCTGCATTCACAGTTTTGTGTATATACTGCTGACCCTTGAATAGTGTGGGAGTTAAGGGTGCCCACCTGTTTCCCATCAAAAATTTGTGTATAACTTTTGACTCCTCCCCCCAAATTAAGTAGTCCCTCTGTACATGCAGGGAGGAGGGATTGGTTCCAGGACCCCCACGGATACCAAAATCCACGTATCCTCAAGTCCTTTACATAAACACTGGCAATTCTCAGCTCCCTTACATAAAATTGCATAGAACAATGTACACTGTTGACCCTCCATATCTGCCAATTCTGAACTGCTGGTTGAAAATACTATCTTAGATCTGCAGTTGGTTGAATTTGCAAATGTGAAATGTGGGAACATAGAGAGTCAACTATATATTTATGGAAAAAAATCTGGGTATAAGTGGACTGACACTTTAAACCCACAGTGTTAAGGGTCAACTGTATTAAACACAATGCTTACAAACCAAATAAAAACTTGCCAACCAAAGCACCATCAAAGAGGAATGAATTTAAGGGCCAGAACTAAGAATTCTACCAGTCCAACTCCTACACTACCCCAACATGAGCATAAACATAGAAACCATACTCTTTCCTAGCACTAAAAAGTACAAACATATTGTGAAGTACATTAACATAGCTGATTTATTTAATGACATATGACTCAATCAACCAATTTATAATGATTTGCAAACCTAAAAAGTACAATGAAGGGAGTTAAGGTCAAACCTGCCAAGTCTAGTCTAAATCCATTCTCAAATGCCAAAGTTAAATATAACTCAGGTGCCTCCTCCACAGCTAAAATTAGCAATTTTTAGACTTCAGAAACTGGAAACAAAGCTGTTCTGCCCTTAAAAAGGTAATAAATGCTAAGATTCAAATCAAATTTTTTCATACTGATAAGTAAATCAGAAAAAAAGTGAAAACTCTCATAGGGAGTAGTCCTTCCTTACTTACAGAAAATATGTTCCAAAACCCTCAGCGAGTGTCTGAAACCACAAACAGTACTAAATCTTATATATACTATACTTCTTCCCATACATAAATACCTATCATAAAGTTTAACTTATAAATCAGGCACAGTAAGAGATTAAAAACAGTAACTAATAATCAAATAGAATGATTATAACAATGTACTGTAATAAAAGTTATGCACATGGCTTTGGGGCCATTATTAAGTAAAATAAGGGAATCCTGAACACAGGTGCACTGTGATACCAGGACAGTCGGCCTGGTAACTGAGAAGGTCACTAAGTGACTACCAGGCCAGGACTGTAGACACACTGGATGAAGGGATGATTTGTGTCCCCCTAAAGGCAGGACCATGCTACCCAGAATGACGAGCAATTTAAAACTTATGAGTTATTTATTTCTGAAATTTTCCATTTAATATTTGCAGACTGCAGTTGACCACAGGTAACTAAAAACCACAAGAAGCTAAATCGTGGATAAGAGAGAAGGGAGAGCTACTGTACTAGTTTCAGGTATAGTACTTTCTAATCATGTAACCTATACATAATTACAATTTCTTGCAAAGTTTTTAATTCTTCATGTGGAATGAGGATATTATTTCATGGAAATGCTGTAAAGAATAAATACCACACATTATTTGTTTAAAGTTGTTCAGCCAAATTCGTAGAGACAGAAAGTACTAGGGTAGATGCCTGGATCTGGGGGCAGGGAAAAAAGAAGAGTTGTTTAATGGGTATAAAATTTCATATTTGCACAATGGAAAAGTTGTGGAGGGCTCTTTTGCAACAATGTGAATATACTTAATACTACTGAAGTATATATTTGTATATGGTTAAGATGATATTTAAGAGCCTTCCTTCCAAAAAGTATTTTTAAATCCATTTAAAAAACAATTGAGTTTTTAAAACTAAAAAGCTATAAAACTGTGGGTTTTATACCATATGTAAAACTAAAATGTATGACAATTAGCACAGAGGTTGAGAGGAGGAAATAGAAGTGTACTGTAATAAGGTTCTTATAGATAAGTGAAGTAGACTGTGATCTAAGTTAAAAAAAAAAATATATATATATATATATAGCCACTATAAACAATCTCCCAAAAAGAGCTAAATAAATAAGCCAATAAAGAAGTGTCATAAAAATACTCAAATAACACCAGAAAAGGCAAAGAACAGATGGGACAAATAAAAAACAAATAGCAACATAGTAGATTTAAACCCAACAATATCAATAATCACATTAAATGTAAATGGTCTAAATTAAAAGACAGCAATTAGGAAACTGAATTTAAAAAATGAGACCCAACTACACTATGGAGCAGAAATCCACTTTATAAACACACACATAGGTAAAAAGTAAAAGGATGGAAAAAGATATACCATACTAATACTACTCAAAAGAAGGCAGGAGTGGCAACACTGACAAAGTAGATTTCAGAGTAAAGCATGTCACCAGAGATAGAGTCATTTCACAATGATAAAGGAATCTAATTCATGAAGAGATAACAACCCTAAATATTCATGTATCCAGTAATGGGACTTCAAAATATATGAAGCCAAACTTGTAAAACTATAACAAAATTGCTAAGCTCTTATTCATAGTCAGAAATTTCAACACCCTTATCTCAAAAGTTGACAGAACAAGTAGACATAAAATCAGTAAGGACAGAAAGATGTGAACAGTTGTATCAATCAACTTGACCTGCCTGACATTTATAGAACACCCAACATTCTTTTCAAGTGCACATGAATCATTTACCAAGACAGACCATATTCTACACTACAAAACAAGCGTTAATAAATTTAAAATAATTCAAATCATACAATGTATGTTCCTTGACTACAATGAAATTAAATCAGAAATCAGTATCTGAAAAATCCTCAAATATTTGGAAACTCATGTACATACTTCTAAATGACTAATGGGATCAAAGAAGAAATCACAAAAAAATCAGTAAAGATTTCTGAAAGTACAAATTAAAACACGACACAAAATTTTGAGGATACAACCAAAACACTATTTATAGGAAAATTTTATAGCACTAAATGTTTATATTAGAAGACAATAAGTTAATAGACTTAGTTTCTATTTTAAGATTTTAGTCCAATCAAGAGCAAATAAAATGCAAAGTAAACAGCAGAAAGAATAAAAACTAGAAATCAATGCAACAGAAAACATAAAATCAATAAAGAAAACCAAAAGTTGATTCTTTGAAAATATCAGGAAAACAGACAAACCTCTAGCCAGACTAACCAGGAAAAACTGAGAAAATACACAAATTAATAGTCAGGAGTAAGAGAGGAGAGATAATGTTATAGATCTTATAGATATTACAAGCATAATAAGGGAATACTATAAACAATATTATATCAATAAATGTAACTATTTAGATTAAACCAACGATTTCCTTGAAAAATTCAAACTATGGATGCTCACTCAAAAAGAAACAAATAGCCCTGGCTGCTGTGGCTCAGTGGATTGAACGCAGGCCTGCGAATGAAGGGGTTGCTCGTCTGATCCCCGGTCGGGGCAAATGCCTGGGTTGCGGGCCAGGTCCCCCGTTGAGGACCTTATGGGAAGCAACCAGTATCTCTCGCACAGTGATGTTTCTCTCCCTTTCTCCTTCCCTTCCCCTCTCTCCAAAATGAAATAAATAAAATATTTTAAAAAAGAAAAGAAACAAATAGCCCTTTATGTATTAAAGAAACTGAATTTGTAGTTAAAATTTCTTTGTAGTTTTCTCTCTCTCACACACACACACACAAAAAAAACTCCACGCATAAGTATGCAAGTCAGTTAAAATTGATTTAAGTTTAAGGTCCACTGAGGAATTGAGTACTTATTAACTATCATGTGCAGACATTTACAGATATAAGTTTGATAAATTATGTTAGTATTTCAGCAAAATCATTCTGGAAGGAAGCTGTGTGAAGAACAGTATGAATCTAAATTAAAAGTGAGGAGACTAATGACAATAATCTACGGAAGAAATGATGAGGGTCTGAAATAAGTCAGTGGCAAGCAGGATTTTTAAAAAATTGGTCTGGGTGTTGGGACAGGCATAATTAAAAGATAACTAGTAGAGTGAATAGCTAGATGTGGTGCTTGATTAGACATGAAAGGTACGGGGAATAAAAGAATAAGGATGCTCTATGACTCTGGGCTTAAACACTAGAAAAAACCATTCATTAGGGCAGGGAATAAAAAAGGAGAAACATTTGGGAACAAGAAGATATATTTATTTTAAACATATGTCACATTTAGACATTCAGTGCCCAAAAGATACACAATAGGCAATGAGATATATGGAATTAACACTTAGGAAATTTGTGCAGTTAAAATAACCTATCTCCCAGGATTACTTGCAATTAAAGCCTTCTTTATAACTGTACAATTAATGGCTTTTGTCAGAAGAATTTTAGGCATAAGGTAGTTAAAGAGATTTGAGAAAATAAGTCCCTTTCTCTATACTTAATTTCCAGTACAAGAAACCCAATTTCAGTGATCTTTTTATTGTCATTTACAATAGGAAAACCCTATTTATTTACTCTGGTTTAATGAGCCTGGCCTACTTCCTTCAGAAAAAAATTTGAGAATGTGAAGATCTCTCGCTACCTTTTCTTTTGTATGTGGCTGCAATGATTCAATTCTTTATTTATTGGGTTGGCCAAAAAGTCCATTACTTTTTCCATATGATGGCTGTAGTAGTGTTTAGTTGTCTTTAACTTCACTCAAAACAATTTTGTTAGAGTGTATTTTTGATAGCTTTCATATCAGCATGCATTAAAATAACTTATCAAAATTGAGTTTTTTGCAGCCATTTTAATATGGAAGATGGAAGAGGATATGCAACATTTTCAGGATATTATGATTTATTTCAAGAAAGGTGAAAACACAACTGAAATAAAAAAATATTTGTGCAGTGTATGGAGAGTGTTGTGACTGATCAAATGTGTCAAAAGTGGTACGTAGGCCCTGGTGGTGTAGCTCAGTGGATTCAGTGCGGGCTGCGAACCTAAGTGTCGCAGGTTCAATTCCCAGCCAGGGTACATGCCTGGGTTGCAGGCCATAACCCCCAGCAACTGATGTTTCTTTCTCCCTCCCTCTCTCTCTCTCTCTCTCTCTCTCTCTCTCCCCCTCCCTCCCCTCTCTAACAAAAAAAAAAAATAATTAAAATAAATTAAAAATCTTTTTAAAAAAAAGTGGTATGCAAAGTTTCTTGGTACTGATGACACTTTGGCCAAATAATTCTTTGCTGTGGGGCTGTCCTATGCAATCAAAGATGTTTAGGCAGCACCCCTGGCCTCTACCCACTTGAAACCTATAGCAGGAGATAGCTGGCATACTCAAAATATCCAAATCAATAAAGTTATTGGTGAAAATGAAAAATGTGTCTCTTAGGGAAAAAACTAAGTGGACTTTTTAGCCAACCCAATAACTCTGCCTGTTATCTATTGCCTCTTTTTAAGGTTTAATTTGTTTGCCATTTTCTGGCTTTCCTTACTTTATTTGAGATTGTGTGTGTGTGTGTGTGTGTGTGTATTTCAACTTAGTCAAATAATTGCAGCAACCATTTTTGAGCAAGTCTTACAAGTCAGGCAATGTGTCAAGAGCTTTCCATACATTAGCTCATATAGTCTTCAAAATCATGCAGTTTTTATCTTCGCTATATGATTAAATAAAACTGAACCGTGATAAGTTTACGTAATGAGCCCCAAGTCACATAACAGAGAGACTGCAGAATTGACAGTTGAACCCTAGGTCTATAGGACACCGAAACTTGAGTCAAATAACTTTCATAGGTTTTTTGCTATCTGTAATAGACCTTTTACTGAATGTTTTTAGTAAGGTGCTTTTATTCATGCAACAAACAGTGTCTACTACATATCTTCAAAATTTCTGTATATACTTTTAACAGACCCTTTCCTCTACTGTTTCTGAAACTGGAAAGCTGCATACTGTGCACTTTTCCCCCTTTTACTTCCTCTCATTAAATGTCAAAATTAATCACGTTATGATTATTATCAGGTGGTGGTTCAGCCACAGTCATTTCCTGTCCCAGTTCCTGTTCACTATTCAGAATGAAGTCCAGCATATTTTATTTCCTAGTGCTCTGAAACTACCTGTTCTAGGAAGTAGTTGGTTTTTCTCATCTGAAAACTCACTTCTATATTTTGTGTCATTTTAGCAATTTGTATGAGGCTAACAAGCTGGACTTTTTAGAATGCAGCTTTCCTAAATGTTATTTAATATTTTCAACTTAAGTTATACGATTCTGATCATAAAGTGATCCACATTTATAAATATAACATATTTATGGCTCTGTGCTAACCTAAAGGGAAGATATTCAATATACGAATGGGACATTTTCTTAGATTTTCAAGGACAGTCCCAATTTAAAATATTCTGTCCTACTGTCATGTCTCAAGTTTGGATTTGAAAAGAGAGTCAACATATATGCAAAGGGTACTCTGCAATACTGACTCTCTATGGCTAGAGAGTAGGTCAAGGGGGTAGGGAAAGACAAGAATCATTTTAAGATTCTTCTTCTTTTTAAAATAATCCCAAAATACTTTCCACAAATTAAGTGCAAATTCCTCCAATGGTATTATTAGTCTTCTGTACCAGCTAGAGTGAAATATCACAACAAAACAGTGAAATCATTGTGTAGGTGGATAGGTTTGAAAATGAAGTTTTAACTGACACTGGGAAAATAAAATATTAAAGGTAAATATTGAATAAAAATATAACACTGTACAAATGGTTGAGGTTTTCCTATAATTTTAGTATCTATGCATGAATTTCCAACCAGCAAAATTGAGTAGTACTCTCTTTGCCCAGCCACATTTATATACAATTACCATTTAAATTAGGCCTTCACGAATAGTTTTTATACAAAGCCATAATTTTTTGCCATTCCTCAACCATCTATATTCCTGTTCCATTCTGTGTAAAATGCCCTCCTTCCCTACCGATGGAAGCTACCAGTCTCCAGTGATAAACCTCCAGTGATAGCTTCCAGCTCAAACCCCATATCACTTTTCTATTCTGTCTCTTAAAATGATTTCTTTCTTCTTTATTCAAGACTTTCCAATGTGCCAGTACCTTACTATTTTGTTTAATACTTAATACTCCCCTTTGAAGTATTATTCTCTTCCCCTAATATAAGAAAACTGAAGCTGAAAAAGGTTTGGTATCAGGTTTAAGGACACAAAGCCAAACAGGAATTCAAATGCTAATTTGTCTCAACTTCAACTGAATTCTCTTTCCACGAAACCACAGACTCTACAGCATTCTCTTGTAGTATACATCATCATTTGTTCAAATCTCTCCTGCTAAACAAAGTTCCTCAGAGACAGGAAAGATGACTCCATCCTTATATCCACAGCAAAGCTCAACAGTACCAACTGTACAATGATCTCAAAGTATTACTGCATATGTACAATACCCTTATTCAGTTTATGGTTTTGCAGCATTATTTTCCAATAATTAGTCTTCTTCTACCAAGTCTCTAAGAAGCCACTTTTAATGTGGTGGTAAAGTATAACCACCACGCAGGCTTGGTAATCAGATTGCTTGGGTGTGACTCACACCTCCACCAACTCATCAGCTGAGAAATCTTGAACAAGTGAGTTAACCTGAGTTTTCATTAACTCATATAAAATAGGGAGGACAGCAATCACAGTACCTACAACATAGGATTATAAGGATTAAATGAGATAATATATTGAATAAGCAATCCAACTATTCTTTGATCCTAATTTTTGCACATGTCACTGTGAATTTTCTTCGCCTCAGTCTACTGAAGACTTTTCTCATTACTTCTTTACAATTTTGCATGAAATGAACTAGCCAAAAAGGTTTATGGTTTAAAATTTGCTTAGGCCACCTATGTCATTTTTAGGTCTCTCTGTCCAGTGCCAGTTTGGGCTCAAAAAAAGAGTTTACTCTTGGAAGCCTGACTATGCAGAAGTGCCTCCACTGTACACTATACTTGATTTGCTTACCACACCTTCATGCCCTACCAGCAAGCGGTGAAAATTAAAACACAGAGATTTTCTACCTTGCTAAAACCTAACTATTAATACTGATGCATGCTGACAAGTAACCTGTGTGGGAGGCAGATTATTTCCCCAGAAATAAATTATCCTGTAACCACCTGGCATCTGGGCTTAGGCATGGCTCATTCTCCCCAGATCTCTTATTCCTTTCCTCTAGAATCTGGAGGTTGAGCTACTACAACTAACAGGGAATACTCATTTCCTTCTCTTAAACTTAGCAACCCTTACTCCAAAAAGTTACCATCTCAAATTGTTAAGCTATTTTAAGGCTCCCTAGGCTAGAGTGCATAGTTTCCAAGTTCCCAGAATTCTCCCTAACTTTAAAACTGTTAAGAAAAAGTCCAGTTTGGGAAAAACCAAATTAAAAAAAATACTTAATCCCTGACAACAAGAGCAAATACTAAGGCTATAGCCAAAGTCTCAGGGGAAAATAAAAAAGAGAAATCTTAAATTGTCTAGTGGGCTAAAGCTAATCAAAATCTATGAAAGTTCCACGAGTAACAAAAAAACTCAAAGTAAGCAGGATATATCATTAACAAAAGGAGCAAGTGTAAAATACAAAATATTTAATACATTTACAATGAATTTCTTAATTATTTGGTATTTAGATACTTAGATTAATAAATTGTTCCAGATTCTGTACTTCCCTACTCAGTATATGTTGATATAAAGCAGGTCCTTTTTTTTCTTGACAGACTAAAAATGATCCCAGAAGTTATAGAGAAGGTGTTGAGTTGGAAAATCCCCGACTAGGAGGGACAATACCAGAACACTGTCAACATCAGAGAGTTAAAAATAAGAAAAGATGAAACACTTTGATGTACCGCCGTACCGTTTCCAGACGCGAAATATCACTTAAGGCCGGAGCGAAGGATTTCAGCACCCGTTTTGTTCAGGGCTGGAATCAGAAAACCAAACTGTTGCCTGTTCAGTGGGTGCAGGGCAGCGACCCTCCCTCCAGCCCTTCCAGCACTCCCAGTCAACCCCTCCTCCCGAGCCCGCTCCCCACCGGCCCCGGCTCTGCCACCAATGCCGCTGTACGTCCTCCAGGACCCGACGCAGCACAAGTGGAAGGAATCGAAGCAGAGAGGCCACGGGAAAGGGAGAAGGGACGGAAGGAGGCGCTGGGCTTCGGCCCCTCACCACTGAGGATCGAAGACAGCGATGGCTCGGGAGAAGGGCAGCTGAACCGGTGCAGCCCGCCAAATGATGGCACAGGACCGCGGTAGACCGCGGCGTGCAGGTGCCAGCGGCTGCTGGGAAAGTCACTGGGGGTAGAGTGCGATTCTTTGGCCCCGAAGCCCCCACCTCCATCCCGCCCGTCGCTGTTCCATCCTCCAGATTCTGTCAGAACCCAACGACCTATACACGGCCCTCCCAAACCCGAAGGTGATGCCGGCTCTCACCTTAGGAGCGGGCGCCGCGCCGCTAGGAGGCGGCTGGGGTGCGCGGGAGAAGCCGAGGCGAGCACAGCCACCACCGAGAGAGACCTAGAACTCACAACGAGGCTACCAGCGGCGCGTCGCCTCTACAGCCGTCGCCCCACCCCCTCTCCCGCAGTATTTTGCGCCGGAGCCTAGAGTCTCCGCGCGCTGCGGAGGAGGACCTCGGTTGGGGCGGAGCGCCCCGCGGGGGCGTATCCGAGCGCTAGCTAGTTTGATTGGCATCTGTCTGTCCAATGGGACTACGGACATTCCAGGCTGTACTTTGACTGACTTTCCTCCTAGCCCGTAGCAATAGGGAGGCGGGGCAAGTGGCCTCTTTTATTGCCGCCCTTTTGACAAACACGAACGTTAAGAAAGGTCGGTTGGTTTCCACTGGTGGCCAAAAGTCCAATTACCGCAGGGAAAGGAGCCTCTGAACGAAGATTGACGTCCTCTCTACCTATAGGTTAGGCCCAGGGGCGGTGAGAACCTTCCCCGGATGTGGGCGCGGCCCTGAGGTAGAAGTGCGAAATCCTCTACCTCGGTCGTTTGGGGAGGCGGAGCTGAGGTCGCTTTCTTGATTATCATGTGACGGGTTCTGGATTTAATGGGGGGAAAAGTGTGGAGTAGGCCAAGGATCCGAACTGGCGAATTCCCTGATCTTCGCGCCTCTCTCCACTCTCCGGCCACCGGCGCAGCCAGGTGAGTCTCGGGCTTTGATGGGCTCACATCCTTCACGGGCCTCTAGATCCCTGGGTGGGTTGTGCCGCCGCCGCTCCCCACCCCCTCACATCCCCAGCCTAAAACGCACCAGGCTTGTGTGCATTGTGGATCTTTTTCTAGTATCGCGTTCAACTGCAGACTGTATTTGGCCCACAGAGCAAAATTGGGGTGGGGAGGTGAGTCCAGATAGAGCTGACCTCCGCCCTTCGAAGACCAAGGAGGAGGCTAGTTTAGAAACGTCTTGAAGTTCTAGGAACAATTAGGCGCGGAAATCAGCTAAGTTATAAGCAGAACGCTGTTCCTTTGAAGGATAGTTAACTGGTAAGTTGGCCAAGGATGTAGCAGCAGGGGCCTTTCGAAAGCGACTCTTAGAGGAGTGCTGTGTTGTGGGCTCATTAAATAAAGCAGTTTTTACTATGAAGCGAATTCACTTGGAAGAGTAATGGCAGTGGCGAGACAAGGATAACGGGGGTGGTATGGGAAACACCGTGGGCTAATGAATCCACAGACCACTGACACCGAGATCCTGGAGTTCAGAAGGGCAGGGCCCTTCATTTTTTTCATTTGGGGGCAACACAATTTTAACAGTGAATAAGAAAGCATATGAACTAATACTTAACTCTCTTCAAAGTACCAGAAATAACTCCCTCAAACAAATATTTAAGTTAAGCAAATTTTTGTTTTGGAGTATGTAAACCCCTCCTTTGAGAAACAATAGTCGGAAGCAAATATGACTGCCTAAATTAATGGATGTTAATAAATAACATATTAATCCCAATTAATAAAATTGGGATTGCATGTAATCATTGTCGCCCAGAAAGACAGTATCAACAGAGTGCTCCCGGTTGAATTTTAGTACAAGTGCATGAAGAACTTTGTTGCCTCCCACTTTATAGAACTTAACAGCCACAAGCTTGTCCTTTTCATCCTTCCCACCTCCAGTCCTGAAGTACCTGTGTTGAGGGCAGCTACCCTTCCTATGACTAGTTGCTTCTCAGCCCTATATAAGAAAAAAAATGGAGCTTGATTCATCCAGTGGCTGATGGAAAAGTTATGTATAAGCAAGTACATTATTGTAAACTTTTGAAAATTTCACAAAATGCCAGATAGAGATATGGATTAAACAAACTTAACTTACAGAATAAAATCCATTTATGGTCATTAATCAGTACACACCCTCCACCTTTTGTCCAGGCTCAGTACCACATCCCATTATGGCATCCTCTGGCCAGGAAAAGACACCAGCACAGTAAAGCAAAGGCATCTGCTTTTCATACTGCAGTATGAAGCACCTGCTAGCTACGTAAACAAGTTGAGTGCAAGCAGATAGGTATAATGGGAAGGGGAGTTAGGAGTTTGTCCTAAGGCACTATTGAAATAAGAGTATATATCTCTTGCACCATGGTAACCACCCACTGTTTAAAGTAGTAAACATCTAGAAGAAAACATCAAATTTCTAAAATATAATTTTTAAACATGCTACTCAAGGGCATTTGATTCATCTAGCCCCCTCTTCCCCTTTTCCTTGTTTATCTTTCTGCATTTTTACTCCTATCACCTGTGCTGTTACCATGACAACTATCTGATCTTTTCCTCTTTCCATCAGGTATCCAATGTCATCTTCCATCTACAGGTATCACTCCTCAGTGGTTATATCCCTGAGTTCATAATCATACTTAGATTTCTCCTTTACTGGAAATTTCTTCTTGACACTTTCATAGTCTCATTATATGTCTTAATCTTTCATCTTCAAATGTTTCAAGAGGAAATAAAGTGCTGTGAGCTGGTATTACCTTTTATTGACTCAACCCACTGCTTGCAGTTTATCTTCTGACTTCCCATTCTACTTACCTTTTTACCCAAATGGTCACAAGATTGATATAAAAAAACTGGAATATGTACAGTATATACTGTAAACCTATATGTGAAGATTAAGTAAATGTTTATACCTAAGTATTATAGATTAATGCCCTTGCAATCAAAATTCTAAGTTTTTAAGAATTACTGAAAAATGAAAGGACAAAATAACAGAAAATATTCTGGAAAAGAAAACAATAAGTAGGTACTAGGCCTTCCAAATATTAGAATATATCCTCTAGAACATATCCAATAACAGTCATGTATTACTAGTTCAAAACAGAAATAAACAGCGGTAATACAGAATAGAGATACAAAAAAAAGCCCTAATTATTGAGTAATGTAGCATCTAATAATCACAAAATGTCAGTTTTTAAGTGGTCTTAATTACTGATAGTAAAAAAAATTACGATTTATACCACAAACCAAAACAAATTATAAAAGAATTAGACTAAAATAGGTATTTATAAAAATGAGCAAATTTAACTTAAAATATAAGATCCATAAACTATATGAAAATATGGTATTATCAAGGTGTTGTGTTATTTAGCCTAATGAACTCTATCATCATAATTCTACTTAAAGTCTTTTTACTAACCATTCCCTTCCTACTAAAACTCTCCTCTGTTCACTTGATACCACCACCTTTCTCACTGATTTGATTTTGGATTTTTTTTTTTAGTATTCCTTGAAATTGAGTGAAAATTTGTAGATGTGCAAGTGTACAAAAAGAAGTTAACATGCATGGGATGCAGGAATAAGGTCATCACTGCCTAGACTTGAGTGATAGTAATGAATAGCAACAGTATAACAGGGGGTATACTAAACATTTTATTGTCATGGGCTAAAAGGAACAATAGCTATAATGCTGTCAAAGATGGCTACCAATTCTACAGGTTTTGAAAGGAAGAATAGTAGAATGTTTTCAAAATTAGGAAATCTGTGACTGAGAAAGAGCCAGCTTTGTTCACGAGGAATGGAAGTGATTTATTTTTTTTTTCTTTCCCTGCTATCAAAACCATCTTGACCTTCTTTCCTTCTCTTAGGATATATTTCCCATTTTTCGACGCTGCAACAGCCTATTTAAACTGTTTAAATGAGAATGTCCTTGGCTCAGAGAGTACTACTCACCTGGCTTTTCACATTACTCTTCTTGATCATGTTGGTGTTGAAACTGGATGAGAAGGCACCTTGGAACTGGTTCCTCATATTTATTCCAGTCTGGATATTTGATACTATTCTTCTGGTCATGCTGATTGTGAAAATGGCTGGGCGATGTAAGTCCGGCTTTGACCCTCGACATGGATCACACAATATTAAAAAAAAAACCTGGTACCTCATTGCAATGTTACTTAAATTAGCCTTCTGCCTTGCACTCTGTGCTAAACTGGAACAGTTTACTACCATGAATCTGTCCTATGTCTTCACTCCTTTGTGGACCTTACTAGCTGGGGCTATAATAGAGCTTGGCTATAATGTCTTTTTTGTGAGAGACTGACTTCTAAGGACATCATCTTATTTTATTGCTGTTGAACAAGCTGTCATTAAAGCATTCTGAATCTTTGCAAGCTTGAAGAATACCAGAAAACTAAGAAAAATACCAAATGTATTTTATACTGCTTCCATAAAATAGTATTGGTGAATCATGGACTTCTAGTCAACCCAAAGCTTAATTATTCAATATTTGAGTTATTAATATCTTTATTATCCCTATTTAAATAAAGCTTGTTTTGGACCTTATATTTCCACTTGACTTTTAAATAATCTTTTGTAAGGATGGGTCAATATTTAAAGTAAATAAGAACCTTTTAACCTACATATTTGGGTAGAAGTTTAATGTGTCATGGCCCCATTACAACCAATTAAATGGTCATTTGTGCTTCTAAATAATTACGGATGAAGAAAAACTAGTTACTGAAATAATGAGGGAGTGCTACTTCATGTTTACATTCAGAAAGAATCAGTTTGACAGTTTTTTCTAAGTTTTTTACCACTGCCTTTTGTTTGGAAGTAAATTGGGCGGGGGGAGCATATTAAAACAGTGCAGAATTTTGCTGGGCAGGAGGATTTTGTAGTGCAGTTAAAACTGTATACATGTACATATTATCTAAATATAATCTCTCACAAGGAAAGAAAAGGAAAGCTTACATGCAAGCAGCTAGTCCAGGAGTCAGCAAAATATTTCTGTAAAGGGCTTTGGAGTAAATATTTTAAGCTTTCTGTTGCAACTACTCAGGTCTTGTGGTGAGAAAGCAGCAATAGACCATGACTATGTTCCAATAAATCTTTATTTTGGACAATGAAATATAAATTTCATATATCTACATATGACAAAACATTTTGATTTTTGTTTCAACCATTTAAAACTCATTGCTGCCTCACAGTCCATACCCCAAAAAAACAAACAAAACCATTTATGGCCAGTGGGCAGTAGTTTGCTGACCCCTGAGCTAGGTCTCCAAGGAAACTGGGTAAGAATCATATGTAAAAGGCACCAGCATAACTGCTTTCTTAATTTGGTATATTGCCACATTAAATAAACTTGAAACCACACAGTAAGTTACTGATGTGTGCCTCTGATTCTGACACTAAGTCAGATGTGTTTTTTCCCTTACACCACCAAAGAATTAATTATGGCACTGTCTACGTAGAGATAGCATCACATTCACAGGTTAAGGGTTCAGTCCCAGAAACTAATTCCCACCTCAGACTTCAAAGGCCGACCCAACTTCCAGGTTTTCTGTACTTCTGACAGTTTATAGATTGGAGGTTCCCCCTCCTCAAGTTAGATTAACTTGCTATGGCAGCTCACAGAACTCAAGAGAAACATTTTACTTACTAGATTATCAGTTTATTATAAAAGGATATAACTCAGGAACAACCAGATAGAAGAGATGCATAGGGCAAGGTAATGAATGGGGTAGGGGCACTGAGGTCCATGCTCTCTAGGGGACAACTCTTCCCCCATCTCCTGTTCACCAACTTGGAAGCTCTCTAAACCCTATCCTTTTGGGGTATTATGGAGGCTTTATTACATAGTTACTAGTTAAATCACTGGTCATTTACGACAACTGAATTTGCAGCCTCTCTTAGGGGGTGAAGGGAGTACTGAAAAGTTACAGCCCTTTAATCACAGGGTTGGTTCCCCTGGCAACCAGCCCCCAGCCTCAGGAGCTTTCCAAGTCACCTTATTTACATAAGCTCAAATGACACCTTTATCACACCACAAAAGAAATTCCAAGGGTGTTAAATTCCTGTACTAGGAATGGGGATGAAGACCAGGTACATTTAATAGTAATCAGTTTCACAGCCTCAGTGATTGGAATACATTTAAAACATTCAGTAATGAAATACATAAAGGATAGAGATTATGCTCACAGGTGGAAAAAGCAAAACTAACAGAATACACCAACAATTAGTATTGCAGAAAAATACCTTCCTGTGTTTGTTTTTAGTTATAGGATGCTTCCTTTATAATGCAGAGATGTTTGCTAATCGTGTTTATAAAAACAACTGCCTTAAGAAACGAGCTTGAAAAATGAAAGGTTCTTAGTGAAGCCATTATTTTGCAGATCCGCATGGGCCAGAAATAATATAATCTTGCTTAGGCAAAAGATTTGTCAAAAAGTCTAAGTAAAAGCAACTTGTGAACAAATAACTTTTTAAAAGACTTGAAACTGTGAAAAGTAGAAAATAGCAAATAAGTAGATATTTAGTACATACAGAGCTAAAGCTTTCTCTAATTTTAAGTTATTAACCTTACAAATCAGAGTCCTTTTAGTATTTACATTACCAAACAAAACACAAATTACCAAAGGAGTTTATTTCAATTCTGATTGGTCATGTCTGCACAGTAAACATCACTCTTCCTCAGGAATTATAGAATGTTAGAACCAAGGGTTGGGGGGGGGGGGGGCATCCCAACTCCTCATTATAATGATGGAGAAACTCCAGCCCAGATCAATGAAAGTAGCCCATGGTCATTGATAAATGGAGCCAGCTAACTCCAAATACTATTTCCATAAATAGGTTTCAAATGCTAGATAAAGATAACACTTGTAAAGGCTTTTATGAGAGGGATCTACCTAACACACTAAATGCTCTCATTTACTGGCCCTGTATTCAAGTCAGCTAAAGCACACTGGTAATCATACCACACAGCAAATTTACTACAACTATCATCTATACACTACAAATTTGTAATTCACTTATATGAGGAAAAAAGTAGTCTGTGACAAGACATGATTTTGTATTTCCAGCCCTGGACAAATAGTAAAGGAAGAAGATTGTTTTTGATGTCTACCTCTCCGCCATACTCTTGATGAAATTTTCTGCCCAGATGCCTATCCTCTGCCCAAAATTTGAGAGAACACATAGAAGAGACAGTGAGGAAGATGTGAAATTAGGGTGACCCAGTGCACAGTTCTCTTCTTTTTACTGCGTTAATTCCAAGATCAGAAGCTAACATTTGTAGTGTTTAGGCTATGCCAAGCAATGTGCTAAGTAAGCATTTTCATGTTGTCATTTAATTTTCACCAATTAAGTATTACCCCACCCCCCACTTAAATATGACTAATACAGAGTAAGTGATTTCTCAACATTTAACAAATATATGTCCCCAACCCACTGCTACAAATTCCCTCAGCATATCCCAGTGAAGTGGTTTTACAGAAGGGTATCTGTGAAAACGTGCCACCTTTATGTCCTTGTCTCACTCTGCAACCCCATACATACCACAGACTAAAACAACTACCGCATGTTCTTTCAATATTTTCAAGCTAAATTGAGAATACCTGTTAATCAAATAATCAGATTTTACCTTGCCAAATAAGACTTAGGAATAATTTCACTTAGGTTATAAAATATTAAGGTGCTTCTAACATATTTGCCATTTAATCATTTTAATTAAATTTTAATCCTTAGTTTGTAATAACTTTCAGTGTATCACTAGTTGAAGCAGGGGGACCTGGATAAATTTTATAGGTTTCATTATCAGTACAATATTTATGGCCTCCACACTGAACCCACAACTTTCTGGTGTTTGGGACAATGCTCCAACCCACTGAGCCACCTGGCCAGGGCTGAAATTGGTTTCTTTATAGTTCCTGCTGATGTAATTTTCTCAACTTTTCCTCCTTGCAATTCTAGAATTACAATATGATACCATCCCCAATAAAATAACTTTTGTTCCTTCAAATATTTATTAAATAACAAGTGTACTATATATTAGGTGTTGAGAATATAAAGGGAAAAAGAAAATTTGTAAGTCTAGTTCATTGTTTAGAGCCCAACATGTACTTAACTAATACACAAAGAGATACAATAAGCAGCAGGAAGGATTGGTTTTATACCAGTCATGGAGTGAAGGGACAGCTGGAGATGAAATCAGTAAATGATACAGAGATGATATTTCACTGGAATTTTGAAAAGAGAAGATTTCATTATGGTGTATCCCCAGGCAGAGATTTCCCCAAGCAAAGGCAAAGAATTTTAAAAGTACAAAAAGGGAGTGGCAAGTACTCCCATCTGTTCAAGCTGAAAATTAGGTACATCAAATGGAAGAAGAGATTGTAGTAGATGAGGCTGAAAAGGAAGGGCCTTATCATGAAGGCTCTTCAGTGCTATGCTGAGCATTTGGCCTTTATTCTTCAGGAAAGCAGCCTTGTAATATTTCTAAGCAGAAGAGTAACAATCATATCTATCTAAGGAAGGTTAATCTAGTGGTAGTAGAGAATTGATTGAGGTGACAGATGGTTATAGACTTAGTTTGATGATCAGCCTGTAATGTATATGTTAAATTAAATCTTTGTGTTGTATACCTGAAACTAGTGTATGTCAACTACAACTTTTAAAAGAATGGATTGGAATGGGGGGTTGGGACTGAGGACTGCAGGCAGCTAGAACATTTTAGGTGACCTTAAAAAGTCCAGGTGAGATGAACATCTGTAACAGGAGTAGAAAAATTATAAACATTTCTGGGGTCAACTCAAGAAAATCTCATGATACACTGTACACAGAGGAAAAGAGAGAGAAATCAGATTACTATGAAAAGACTGTGTAGAGAAAACAGTGATGCCAGTAACCATGTTAGGAGAAAAGTTTTGGGGCAAGAGAGAAGAGTTTAGATTTGATTAAAAGGATCATTAGAATTTAGAGAACCAAGGCTGACTTAAGTCATGGAATTATGAAGATTGTTCAGGGACCCAGTGTAGAGACCTAAAGGTAAGAACCATGGAGACTACTTTAACTAGTGGTGGAGAAGCAAAAGCAGCCACCCGAAGAAGTCGAAAAACAAAAAAGAACAAATAGCTCATATACAGTCTTAAGGGATAAATTAGTGATAACACCACAAGGGTTAAACAGAAGAATTGAGAAATGCACCCACTGGATTTGGCAAATGGTGACCTTTGAAACATTTTAGTTTAGTGATTAAATGTGAAGATTAAAATGAAACTGTAGTTTGACGAGGAGGTGAAGGCAGACAGATTTTTCAAAAACTTTGCCAATCAGGAGTAGAGATGAAACAGTAACATAAATAAAAGCCAAATTCAGGATAAGGGTTTCTTTGAAAAGACAGACCTGAGATTTTTCCATATAAAAATCTGCCTAAGTTAAAAACAAAAAATTTCAAGGAAAGAAGAGACTTGAAGCCCTGGCTGGTGTAGCTCGGTGGATTGAGCACAGGCTGCGAACCCAGGTGTCACCTGTTCGATTCCCAGTCAGGGCACATGCCTGGGTTGAGGGCTGAGTCCCCAGTACAGGGCATGCAACAGGCAGCCACACATTGATGTTTCTCTCTTTCTCCTTCCCTTCCTCTCTCTCTAAAAATAAATAAGTAAAATCTTTCAAAAAACCAAGGATCCACAAATTCTAATAAATTTCAAAATGTATACAATGTCTTATACTTTAATAGCACATTTCTTGGAAGGCAGATAATAGTAATAAAGCATACAACTAGTATATATTTTTTTATTTCTACTAATATAAATTCTGTTTTCCCACATTTTATCCTCAGCTCATTCATATTCTCTGATTGGGTCCAAGTCCTAGAAGGGAAAATAAGCTGAATTGCAAGATGCTTTGCTCTCCTTTCCCTGCTTTCCTAACAGATACAATATACAATGTCTCTGAACTTAAAACAGGAATAGATCTTGCTAGCCTCCTTGTACATGGCATTCTAAACAGTGATCATTTCCATCTGCAGTGTGCAGTGGGTTACAGGAAGAACTGAACAAGAAAAGCCAGGGCAGAGATAAAGGGATTTATACATCTCCTGAGTTGTCCTCTTAATTATGAGTTATACTGTGCCAAACATACCAAATGTAACTCATGAAATAGACAACATACTCTAAAACCACAAAAATTTTGTTGACACATCAAAGTACAGTGGAACCTCGGTACTCATCTTAATTCATTCTGGAACTCCGGATGAGTGCCGAAACCAATGAATACCACACAAGTGACAAGCGATGAAGCATTTTCTCTTGCAGGGTACATGGTGACTCACACATGTTCTAGCAATTACAACAAATTCCAAGTAGCGCCCAGTGCTGAAACAACTTTTTTCTTGTCAAAATGTGACAAATAGCCCCGGCTGGTATGGCTCAGTGGATTGAACACCAGCCTGCAAACCAAAGGGTCACCAGTTCGATTCCTAGTCAGGGCACATGCCTGGGTTGCTGGCGATCCCCAGTAGAGGGTGCATGAGAGGCAACCACACATTGATGATTCTCCCCCTCTTTGTCTCACTCCCTTCCTCTCTGAAAATAAACAAAATCTTTCTTAAAAAACTGTGACAAGTATACAGTCTGACAAGTTCTGAAGCCCATGGGTACTGAGGTATGACTGTAATTATATCAGATGGAAGAAAGATTAAGTAAAAGCTACTCTTAAAGACCTAAAATCCTTCCTGTCACTTTTACCAGCTTAAAAATATCTTCAAAACAATGGGACTTTTGTCCTCCCCTCCTGAGCTTTAAATAGTCATGTCTAAAAGGAAGGGAGGTTATTTACCATGACATCCCAGCACCCATACCTAATTAGTTTAACAAATTCGTTTAAAGTATTACCCTCAATATTTTCTGTTGGCATAAGTCAACTTTTGATAATCAGTTCAGAGGACATATAGACTTTCACATTGGAATCACTTCCAGAACCTTATGGCTTCTGTTGAAGGTAGAAAAACAAGAACTTTTAAAGATGAGATGAAAATGTCAAATGTAAAAAATTAATTACAAAACAAAGGGGAAAAGATTATGGTTACCAATTTTAGTATTTATTGAAAGGTGGAAGACATAGAAAATATTCCTCTCAAATTCCAAAACAAATCTTGCACCTTTGCTAAATGTAAAATGAATTTTAAGATACTTGCTTTACATGACAATGAACTTGTCCAAAAAAATAACTGAATGCAACTTATCAAAATAGTGCTAATCTACTATTTACAAAAATTATCTTACCTGCCATATCTGTTTAAGGAAAAAAAAAAACTGTTTTACACTCAGGAACACTAATGAAATACCTCGAAGGCTTAACCCAAGACATAAAATCTTTCCTACCTTCCAAGACCACCCCCCCAAAGTTATAGAATAGATTAAAAATTAATAGATGTGGAAACATTATTTCCAATAATCTTACACACATGCACACACAGACAGAATGTTGTGCTAGATTAACCTAATCTTTATTGAAGGTCAACTGCCTTAGTGACAAGGAAGGTAATGAATATGGCTTTTGTAAAGTTTTCAACTATCATGAATGTTTAATTATTTTGCTACCTAACTAGCTAACCTGAGTATGGAATATGTATCACTTAGATAGTTAAAGGGCATGAACAAAAGCAATTAAAAAACAAAAAGTACTATCATAGACACCAAAGAGGTACCTTATTTTTTTAAATGTCTGTGTATCAATTAATTATGTAAGAACTCTTTATTCTATATAGTATAAGATCATATAGAAACTGTGTATTTTAAGTGCTTGATTGTTCTGGCCCAAGAAATTGGAAATAACAGCAAAAAAAAAAAGTGTGTTCAGATGAGAAACTGGAATGTACTACCTAGGAAACCATCAATATAATGCAATATTGAAACAAATTATTTGTGTGTAAAAAGGTAGTCAAAAAGTTTTCAGACTACATCTGAAGAGGATTTTGAAATTATAACCCGTAAAATGAGGAACATTAAGCATTATCCAAGGTGACAAGGCTTTATCTTGAAATCTGAACTCACTGATTTGTATTTCACATCCAGAAGGATGTAAACATTTTACAAAACAAATTTCCAAAAGATGGAGAAGTTTGACTCTAGGCTATACAGGAAACAATAAAACCATCTGTTTAAGGCTCATATATTTTGGGGGGATACTCTAAATATATTTTATTGCAGTATGATCTTATGTATCTATGTGTATGCTACTGGAAAATTAGAACTTAAGACAAATCTTGTTATTATACTACCCTACAATTAAAAGAAGAAAACCAGGAAAACTCCTATTTCTCAATAATGGTTTGTTACAAACTTTTGTCTCCTGAAATGGTAGGTGCAAATACATAAATTTAGCTTTAAAGAGATTAAAGTGAGGAGTAGGGTAAGACAGTAAGATATAAAAGTGTCCCTATTTATATTATGATTTATACCTTCCTTATTCCATAAAAATTCCTATGCAAATATATTGACTTCCTACAAACCACTGAGATTTCCAGTAATATGTGCCTACCCTTTTTAAACAGGGGGACAGAATGGACATCATTGCCACAGTTTATTTTTTCTGATGAAATGCCTCTAAGGGGCTTCTTCCTAACCAGAAAGATAAAGTGTTTTATGGGTCGGCAAAAGAAGCTAGAGCAGAAACTACTGAAATAGAATAGCAAGTCTAGTCCAAATGGCAGCACAAAGAACCCCAGTTGAAAGTCATCAACCAAAGTATAAGCCAGAAAAATAACAAAGAAATTAAAAAGATTTGCAATGAGCAGAATTCCTTATATCAAAGAATACATTAAAGACATTTGTTTGACTTATTCATTACAGTAGTGGAAGCAACTAAAATAGTGCTGAAAAGTCCATCATTGAAGACATTTGTTTTTCTTTAGCTAGGCACTGGCAATCCTGTTTTCTACCCTAATTTTACTCTGTAGAGCTTCTTTTGAAAAAGAAGTACAGTTGATCCTTGAACAAGAGAACTGTGTGGGTCTGCTTACACACAGATTTTTTCAATTGACATGTGCAATTCAAACCCACATCGTTGAAGGATCAGCTGTACTCCTTATGTGCATTTACCTTGCTAGGGTAGGCAGAGAGGGATCCTTAGAAAGAAAAGATAAACACATCTTATTTTGATAGCTACATTTCTGTATGAGTTACTGCCCTTTAAGATTTTATATTTGTTATATTTTCTTCCTGTTGTGCAAGAAAAATGTACAAGAAAATGTATAAGGACTTTAACTGCTCAGTTAAATTTTCTGTAAATATTTTTTACTCAGCTACTATTAAGTATAACAAATGTGCCTATTAATAAGAAAATTTTCTCAACTTCATATCATTCCATACACTATAAAGAAAATTTATGTTAGGGGCTATGTATTCAGTCCACAGAACTTCATTAATTAGAAGGGTTAAATAACTAAGAGACCTTTTTTTGCCCAACTTTACAAAATCCTTTCTATTACCTAAACTGCCTTTTTAATGTTGATTATAAATATTTTAAAATGTATGGCAGGGAGTAGGGCTAGGAAGTTTCACATATTCATCTTATTCAGCAATTCAAGGAGTTGTGTAAAATAAGATATACATATATATTCCCATACATACACACACATATATAAATATGCTTTCATAACTGAATCTTAGTTTTAAAAATGCTTGCACAATGTGGGGAATTTAAATATTCACTAGATTTGAATATGTACATTTGCACTCCTTTACCACTCTAAATGGATACACCAGCAGACACATGAGATCAAATATATGATTTAACTGAATTTTCACTTTTCTTTTTGCATACCCAACAAAAAACTTTATTATGAACCTTTATTAAGTGGCTCACATTTCAGTATAAATCACACTAAAAAAATTTTTAAAGCTATTTACACTACAGTGCTGCCACATTTAAAATGAAAAAAAAATTGGTATAAATAAGCTCCATGGAAAAGCCTTAAATTGTCCAAAAAGAATTCTGGGTCATATTACAAAATATATATATATATATATATATATATATATGTTAATGTCAGCTCTATCCTAAAACCTACAACTCCAACTCCAACTCAAATAACTTTTTAAAGACTCCATTTCTTTAAACCTGCAATGTTTACAGTGCATCTGGCCCTAAGTGCTTTGATACTTCACAGTTATGGACAGGCACTGAGGAATGTTACAAAGCTACATAAACTATATTTTGTAACAGACTTGGGAGCAAGTCCTTGGCTTGCTTTCATAATTCATGAATTTTTATTACATTATTAAGGTTTTTTTTAAAGGATTTTAAATGGTATGTACATATTTAGCATCATCTTTTCTATCTTGATTTGAATGTGCTGAACTATGTTGCCTTGTATCAACTAGACTTAAGAGACTTCCAGGGCACAATTCCTCCTTTAAATCTTTGCTGCTATTTTCAAATTTGGAGTCCACACCAATCTTAAATTCTGTAAATTGAACATGATCCAATTTTGCTTTAACATTCTTGCCATCCATATTATTCGGTGCTCTAGTCTTTTCAGAAACAAAAACATTCACAGATTCTTCATTGACTCTTACAGATGCAACAGGTTCATGTTTAATCTGCTGTACTTCATATTTAGAATGAAGTTTATCTGAAAAAACAGACTCCAAAGAGGTTTTGCTTACAGCACAAATCATATTATCAGTGTGAGATCCAAGAATTGATGATGTGGAATCTGGTGATGTGCCTGTTTCATGAGTAGCTGTAGTCTGAGCAGTGTCTTCCTCTGAGTGATATAACTTGAGCCGAACATGCCATGCTAAACTGCATACAGCTGAAACTGTCTTAAACTGATGAACAACATTCCTTGGGATAAAATAAATGTCATTATCGTATAGCTGAATCCTGGCATAGCGAATGCCTTCCCTCCTCAGTTGATTAAGTTTTGCATCATCGACCCACTGGACACACTAAAAAAAGAAACAAGAAATACCAGTAAGTCATTTTCCCAATAAACATTAAACTGAACACAATAATGGTTTAAAATATACCTGGGATAGTGGAGGTTCATGTAAATCTAACTGCATTCGTTGAACTACTTCTAAGAAATCTTCAGCATGAAAACAAATAACATCTTTGGTTATTCGGGGTTGATTAAGCCTAAAAAAGAACATGAGATAAGAATCTGCCATTAATGTTTCATTCTGTTAAGTCCTTATTAAATTCAAAGTAAAAATGGTTGACGTTCAAAACCAAAGTACTTAGAAATAAATTATAATCAGCAGACCACTTTACATATTTAAACAGATGGATATTGCCACACATGAGTTTCAACCTAAAGATAAAAAACAACTCACTTCATTATATTATAGCTATGTGTAACAATATTTTGAAAAATTAAAACAATCTGAATTGGTTAATTATACAAATAAAAAAACTATTTTGCCTTAAAGTTAAGGCCAATACTTCAACAAATTCAAGTGCCCAAGTTGAAAATACTACATAAAAATTAGAGTAAGTATATGGGAAGTGAATATTTTCTTTCAATGAAAACGTATATAACTGCAATGGTACCTAAACCCCTAAATAACCCTTAATAAATTAAGACATACTCATTTTAAAAAGTACTAATGAAATAAAATATTACCAATTTATTTGCTTGTCTTTAAATATAACCCTAAAATATCCCCCATTTAATTAGGAGTATACAAATACATGTTTACAGAAAATGCTTAAAAAATAGATTTTAGATTTTCCAAGCAACTAAATTAAAAAAAAATACCAAGGTAAATCACAACCATTTTTTAAAAAACAGTGTTAAAGAGAAAGGATAAGGATGACTGCAGGCTTCCCTTTAGAGACAAGCCAGAAGAGAACAGAGTATCTTTCAAGTATTGCAAGAAAAAGTCAATTGAGAATTCTTTATCTACCAAAAACACCTTCAAAATGTGAAACAAATATTTTCAGATAGAGGCTGAGAGAATCTGTCACCAGAAGACCAGCACAATGAAAAATGTAAAGGAATCTCATTAGACTGAAGGAAATGATATATAGATGAAAATATAAGTCTGTTTAAATGAATACAGAGTACAAGGAATAGTAAATATGAAAGGTATTCTCATTTTTAAACTCTTTGGAAATACTTATAGCTAAAGTAGCATATTGGGGGTTTTATAGCTCATGTAAAGTACAAATGCACGACAACAATTAGTGCAAAGTTCAGAAACGGGGGTGGGAGAATAAATGGCAGTATGCTATTGAAAGGTTAACACATTCCATACAGAGTTATATACTTGAGAGTAGACTGATAACTTTAGAGCAATCACTAATAAGGAAATAGTAAAGGTATAATGGAATGCTTTAAAAAAGACAGGAAAGAGGGCAAAAGAAAAAGAAAAAGGAGGCAAACACAAAAAGATGGAAAATTTAAATCCCCATTTACTGGAACATTAAATGTAAATGGTCTAAATATGCCAATTAAAAGACAGATTATCATTGAAAAGACTAAAAACAAGATATATAGTATCTACATTAAACAATATAGATAATCAAGCATATAGGTGAAGAGCCAAACAATGGGAAAATATGTAACATGCAAACAGTAATCATAAGAAAGCTCAAATGGCTGTATTGACATCAAAGTAGAGCTCAGGACAAAGAATATTACCAAGGATAAAAAGGGTATTCTATAATAATAAAGGGGTCACTTCATAGAGAAGAAATAATCATTCTAAATATATAATCATCTATTAACAGAGCTTCAAAATATACGAACAACCTTGAAAACATTTTGCTAAACGAAAGCTAATCACCAAAGACATGTTATGTCATTCCACTTATATGAAATATCTATAACAGACAAATACAGAGAGAAGAAATGAGATAAATGGTTGCCTAGAGCTGAAGGGGTATAGGATTGGGGAGCAATCTCTAAAAAGTCCTATCCATAAACAAGGTATATCTCTCCTTGAGCTGATAAAAATATTTTATGATAGTGGGGATAACTGCACAACTCTGTGAATATACTAAAAACTACCGAATTATATATATACTTTAAAGGTAAACTGTATGTTATGTGACTTGTATGTCAAGCCATTACCAACGACAAACGCATGGAGCAAAAAAACCCCAAACAAACAGAAGAGCTTCTGGTCAAGATGGCAGCATAGGTAGAGATGGCTCACCTCTTCTCACAACCACATCAAAATTACAACTAATATATTGGTGGTAGTAACAACTACCACCACTCAAAACCATCAGAAATAGGCAACTGCAGAAGTAAATGGAACTAATGGAAGCCTGACAACTATGGGATTAAAGAAACCACATCCACTGAGATTGATAGGAGGGGCACAGCCAGAGAACAGGCTGGTCTCTCATCCATGTGTGCTAGATAAAAATTTGGAAGAGGTATCTCAGGATCAAGCAGGCTTAGCCCCACACCAGGTATGGCAGCCCAGGGTTCTAGTGCCAGGAAAATAAGTCCCCACAACTTCTGGCTACAAATGTTAGCAGGGATTGAGTTGGTATTAGAAACTTCTGAAGCCCAAAACAGTTCCTCTTAAAGAACCCATACATGGACTCACCTACTCAATTTCACATCCTCAGAGCTCCAGCGCCAGGGTGGCAGCTTGAGGGGCACCTGATAGCATACTGTGAGAGGCTGAAATGCCTGACATTGGGGTGACCAGAGGCCATTGTCTCTCTTCTAAGCCCTCCTCATAAAGAGCCATGGAGCCAGCAGGCTAGTGCCATATTTGAGACTCATCAACCTGGCTAACACTGTTTGACCTACCTTGGAGACCCCCAGAGACTCAGCCCCACTCAACTTAGGGGCCTACCCAAGATGCTTTTCTATATGAATGGCAGACCTTGGCTCCTGTTTCACAACATCCTACATCCTATCAAACAACCAAAACCTGGCCTTAGTGAGCTCCGGGCTGGGAACTAGCAGCAGCCAGCCCAGATTCACAGCTTGGCTCTGTCTGGGAATCTCCAAGCCAAGCACAATGAGTAACTTTCTCAGAATACTTGACAGCTCAACCAGGGTGGCCCCAGGCAAAACAAAGGTGGGGGCTTACCTTGGCCCACAACACCCAGCAAACCCCAGGACCAGTGCACCCAGTACACAGATACAGACCACATAGGAGAACTACAATTCTGCCCCTGCACAGCTGACCCTCCACAGAGGATGAAGGTTGGTAGTAAGTGATCACAGTCAATACTTTCAGTTGACTGGCCTGGATAAATCCCTTCCATTGATCTGCCAACAGCAATCAAGGCTCAACTCCAAGAGGAGCGTGTGCTCAGCCCACATGAAGAGAGCACCCTCAAATACGCAGCTTGGATGATAGGGAAGGCTGTACCACTGGACCTACAGGACACCTACTACATTAGGCCATACTACCAAGACACAATGTCAAAGCAGCTCTACCACTACATAGAAACAAACACAGGGAGGCTAGGCTGCCAAAACAAGGAGACAAAGAAACATGGCCCAAATAAAAGAACAGATCAAAATTCTAGAAAATGAGTTAAACGAAATGGAGATAAACAATCTATCAGATGCAGAGTTCAAAACACTGGTTATAAGGATGATCGAAGAAGTTAGTGAAGACCTCAGCAACATAAAAAAATCCAGTCAGAAAAGGAGGATTCATTAATTGAAATAAATAACAATTTACAGGGAAACAACCATATAGCTGGCAATCGTTCAATGATTTAGAACAAAAGGAAGCAAAAAGAAAAAAAAAATCAGAACAAGAAGAAAGAATCCCAAAAAACCCTCCCCAAACCAAGGACAGTTAAGAAGCCTCTGTGGCAACTACAAGCATTCCAACATTTGAATCATAGGGATGCCAAAAGAAGAGAAAGAGCAAGAAATTGGAAATCTATTTGAAAAAAATAATAAATGAAAACTTCCCTAATTTGGTTAAGGAAATAGACATGCAAGTCCAGGAAGCACATAGAGTCCCAGCCAAGTTAGACCCAAAGAGGATCACACCAAGACACATCATAATTAAAATGCCAAAGGTTAAAGATAAAAAGATAATCTTACAAGGAGCAAGAGAAAAGCAGAGAGTTACCTACAAAGGAGTTCCCATAAGACTATCAGCTGATTTCTCAAAAGACACTTTGCAGGCCAGAAGATGCTGACAAGAAATAAAGTGATGAAAAGCAAAGACCTAAAACCAAGATTACTCTAATATCATTTAAAATGGAAGGGCAGGTAAAGTGCTTCCCAGAGAAGGTAAAGCTAAAAGAACTCATCATCACCAAGCCATTATTACGTGAAATATTTAAGGGACTTATTTAAGAAAGAGAAGATCAAAACTATGAACATTAAAATGACAACAAACTCCCAACTATCAACAGCTGAATCTAAAGAATAAAAACAAAAGCCAACTGAGGAAACAACCAGAACAGGAACAGAATCATAGGTATGGGGATCACTGAAAGGGTTATCAGCTAGGAGGAGGGAAGCGGGAGAGAGGGGGAAATGGTGCAGGGATCAAGAAGCATAATTGGTAGGAACAAAACAGCCAGGCAGATGTTAAGAATAGTATAAGAAAGAGAGTAACCAAAGAACTTACATGCACAACCCACAGACATGAACTAAGGGTGGGGGATGCTGGAGGAAAGGGGGTTACCGGGTGGAGAGGGGCAAAGGGAAAAAAACTGGGACTGTAACAGCATAATCAATAAAAGATACTGGTACTTAAAAAAAACTAGCTAAGTTGTAAAGAGAGACAATCAAATCCAATGTTACAGTTGGAGATTAGTAACTAGAGAAAAATCAGTAGAATACATAAAATTTGCACCACACTACCAACAATACTGACTTAGTTGGCATTAATAGAGCACTATACCCCTAAGCATAATATATATTCTTTTACGTGCACACAGATTATCCATCAAGATAGACCATGAAACAAACCACAGGAAATCAAAGAGAAATACAGAGTATGTTCCCTGGCCACAGGGAATTAAACTGGAAAGAAAAACACTCCGAAAAATCTGGAAATAAATTGTGAAATAATGAAAAGTATGCAAAAGTCTTCTCAATAATCCATGATTTTTAAAAAAGACACCAAACAGAAAATCAGAAAAATTCTGAGCTGTATAATGAAAACACAATTATCAACATTTGTAGGATATAGCTAAAGTATAGTGCTTAGAAATTTAGTTTTACATATTTATATTGAAAAGAGTAAGCTCAAATCAATAACCTCAGCTTCTAACTTAAGCTAGAAAGAGAAGAGCAAGTTCTTTCCTTAAAAGAAATAAAGAGCCCTTCCTGGTATGACTTTGTGGACTGAGTGCTAGCCTATGAACCAAAAGGTCACCAGTTCAATTCCCAGTCAGGGCACATACCTGGGTTGCAGCCAGGGCCCCACTTGGGGGTGAGTGAGAGGCAACCTATTGATGTATTTCCCGCACATTGATATTTCCCTCCCTCTCTCCCTTGCTTCTCCTCTCCCTAAAAATAAATAAATAAAATCTAAAAAAAAAAAAAAAAAGAAAGAAAGAACAGAAATAATGAAACAGAAAAATCAATGAAATAAATGGCTGATTCACTGGAAAGATCAATAAAGTTAATGAATTCTGGCAACACATTAATATAAAGATCATTAACAATATTAGTATGTTGAATCCAGCACTAACTAGTATATTATTATCAATATTATCAGACATATGTGTGTATATACATAATATACATCCCATATATAATTATGTTTAAAATTTGGTACATATCAGATAAACATACATACTTCTCTTGGTTATTCCATACTCTCATATATGTATATAATGAATCACATACAGATAGGAGATGTATGATAATACAGAATAACCAAGAGAGGTTTTTAATCCAAGGAACAGAAATGGAATTAATGGAATTACAGGGTCTTAGAGTAAGGATATGTTTAAATTTTGTAAGAAACTGCCAAACTTTTTTTATGGTTTCCATATGAAAGTTGTAATTAACTCATAACTAGTTTTTGTTATGGTCTTATTAAAAATTATTATTATTATTAGCAATTTTAGTGAGTATATGGGCCTATCTCATTGTGCTTTAATTTGCATTTCTCTTATGGTACAACTGAAGAACTTTTAATGTCAACATTTGTGGAATATAGCTAAAGCAGTGCTTAGAAATTTAGTTTGAAATACTTATATTAGAAATGAAGAGAGGTCTCAATAATCTAAACTTATAACAAGCTAGAAAGAGAAAAGCAAGTTCTTTCCTTAAATAAAAAGAGCATTTGTGTACCTTTTGTAAAATGCCTGTTCATATATTGCCCAATTTTAATTGGATTGTTTGTTTTCTTATTCTTGAATGTAAGAGTTCTTTATATATTTGGATATAAGTCATTTATACACACACCTCAAATATTCTCTCCCAGTCTGTAGCCTACCTTTTCAATTTAATGACGTCATTTTCTCTTATGGTTCATAAAATTTTTGACTAATACAAAATTTCCTGCAACATTTTCTTCTAACAAACTTTATCATTTTAATGTTACATTTCATTCTATAATCCATTTTAAAGCTTTTTGTATGGTGTAAGATAAGGATCAAGGTTCATTCTTTTTTATTTTTGTTTTTATGCATGGGTACCTTGTTGTTCCAGCACCATTTCTTGAAAAGACTCCTCTCCCCACTAAATCATCTTAGGCCCTTCACTAAAAATCAATGAACACTGGACACTCTTCTGTTCCATTAATCTGAAAGTTTATACCAATACCACCCTCTGTTATTACTGTAGCTTCAAAGTAAGCTTTAAAATGACAGTGGTAGCATAAATCTTCTAACGTTGTTCTTCCCCCACCCCTCAAGATTGTTTTGCCTATAGTAGGTTCTTTGTATTTCTATAAGAAAAGCTTGTGGATTTTGACTGAGTTGATCATTTGAGAAGGAACTGAGATAACAATATTGAGTCTTCCAATCCATAAACAAGGTCTGCATGTATGTAAGTTCTTAATTTTTCTCTTTAGTTTTTTATAGTTTTTAGCACCTATTATATATTTTTAAAATTTATCTCTTTAAGTATTCTATGGTTCTATGCTATTATAAGACCATGTAAGTGGCAATTTTCATGAATACTGCTAATATACAGAAATATAATTGATTTTCAATATTGTCTTATCATGAGACTTTCACAAGTTTGCTTATTAATTCTAGTACTTCTTTTGTAGACTTTTAATTTTCTTTGTACACACTCATTTTGCCTTACTCTATCCAAGACTCTAATTCCATTTCTGAGTATTTATGGAAGTGAAATGAAATCTTATATGTATAAAAAGGCTTGTAAGTGAATGTCTGTAACAGCTTTATTCATAAAACTGGAAAGAATTCAAATGTCTACCATCAAGTGAATGAATAAATCAGTTGTGATATAGCCATTCAATGACATACCACTCAGCTATAAGAAGGAATGAACTACTAATATATGTAACACCGTAGATGAATCTCAAAAACATTATGCTTAGTGAAAGAAGTCAGGCAACATGTATGATTCTATTTACATAAGATCCTAGACTAGACGATACTAACCTATGAAGACCAAAAAGAAAAACAGATGAAAAGATGTCTGGAGCTGGGGTAACAATGGGGGAGATTAACTGCCAAAGGGTATGAAGGACACAAAACATTCTATTACCCTATCTGAAGTAGTGGTACTATGGCTGTATACATTTGTCAAAACATATCAAACTATATAATATTTATAATGAGTATGTGTGTATGTGATTGAATATAAATTATACTTCAATGGTTGCTTTTTCAAAAAATGATTTCAAAGAAGCCACCTTGAATATATAAACCTACAGAGTGGGGCAAAAGTAACTTTTCAGTTGTGAGTACGTGAAACAGGTTATTCTTCTATTACTATTTATTAATTATTGTATTTTTCTACATGAACAACTGTAGACCTACTTTTGCCGTACCCTGTATATGAATCTTCATAATACCTAAAAAGCGATATAATTTGATCAATACTTCATAAGCCTTACCTAACTGAAGATTTCTATAAAGTCTAAATCAATTCTAGTCTTTATTTCAAATTGGTGTTAAACCTGGATCTAAGATAAAGTCAAGAACCTAATATTCTAATACCTAATGTCTTCTTGAGACAAAGAATAGAATTCAAAACACTAAGAAAGAAAGGAAGCACCAACTTCCTCAGTATAGCTTAATTTAACACCAAGGAATTTATTATTATAAAGGGATCATAAACCATGTTTGCATCAGAGCCATGAAGCCCTCTTACAGCACCAACAAAATTATATTCTCGTCGCCTTTAGTATTAAGAGATGAAAGCAGCACTGGTCTAGGAAGCAAATTGTATTTTACAATAGTGGGAAAACTCATAACTAGCAGTATCTCATCCCAAAATCTGTCTCAAGTATATTCTTAAATTTCGCCACCTAACTTCTTAGTATATTAGTTTGGCAACAGTCCCTATCCTATGAAGTTACTAGCCACCAAAGTGTTTTTTTTTTTTTTAATTAATAGATATTTATTGGGAACTGTGATGGTCCCATGAAGGACAGGACACAATCTCTAAACTCAAAATACATATAAAGTGGAGGAGTGAGTATATACCAACAATAATTTAAAGAAGCTTAAAAGATTTTAACAAAGTGCTAAAGCCATGAAGCAGGGATATTTATCTCTGAAAAAAAGTGTAAATATGTAGCTAACTTAGCTGAACACTCTAAATTAGATTTCACCCTAAGTAATTCCTGATGACCTCTTAAATACTTTATATCAAACATTCAAGAGAAATCTAATTAATTTGAAATAGGAGTTTATAATGATTTCCAGAGTTAAATTTAGTGTTTTAAACCAGATTATAGTTTAAATTAGAACACAGCAACTATAAACCAGAACACAGAAACTGTATGAGCATAACAACAGATTTTTTTAAAAGATTTTATTTATTTATTTTTAGAGAGGGAAGGGAGGGAGATAGAGAGATAGAGACAGAGACAAACATCAATGTGTGGTTGCTGGGGGTTCTGGCCTGCAACCCAGGCATGTACCCTGGCTGGGAATTGAACCTGGGACACTTTGGTTCCCAGCCCATGCTCAATCCACTGAGCTACGCCAGCCGGGGAACAACAGATATTTAAAATTACCATATAAGTTAAACAAAATTCAATTATAAATTATTACTGAATTATAAACTATTAATATTATTTTCCTGAGGGTCTTTTAGGATTACTTCAGTACTAGCTACTCTGTATACCTGAAAGTGATAAAGTTTCATTTATGTTAAGAAAGGTCAGCTGACTTCCAGCCAAGATGGAGGCGTAAGCAGATACACCTTGCCTCCTCTTGCAACCAAAAGGACAACACATTTAAAAATTAAAAAAAAAAAAAGAAAAGCACAAAACTGCCAGAAACTCAAACTATATGGAAGTCCAACAACCAAGGAGTTAAAGAAACATTCATCCAATCGGTAGGAGGGGCAGAGATGGATAACCAAGGTGGACAGGATGCAGCAAGGAGGTGGCTGGAGGACCAGGATGGACCTACATTCGCATACAGATAAACCAGGAGGAATAACTGGGGAGCAAGGTAGACCACACAACCCAGGGTTCCAACATGGGGAAAAGAAAGCTTCAAAAACACCTGGCTGTAAAAATCTGTGGGTGTCGAGGTGGCGGGAGAAACTCCCAGCCTCACAGGACAATTCATTGGAGAGACCGAACAGTACGAAGAACATATACAAACCCACCCACCTGGAAATCAACACCAGAATTTGCTTGTGGGTAGCAAGTGAAGTGACTGAAAGCCTGTGGAGAACCAAACAAGCAGTATTGTTCCCTTTCTGAACCCCTTCCCCACATACAGTACCACAATGTGGATTGCAGCAATGTGTATTGCCCTGAACTGGTAAATAACAAAGGCTCTACCCCTTACAATGTAACAGACTCATGGAGATAAGGAAATGTGGCCCAAGTGAAAGAACAGATCAAAACTCCAAAAATAGAACTAAGCAATGAAGAAGGGCTAACCTATCAGATGCAGAGTTCAAAACACTGGTAATCAGGATGCTCAAAGAAATGGTTGAGTAAGGCTGCAAAACAGAGGAAAAAGTGAAGGCCATGAAAAGTGAAATAAAGGAAAATGTACAGGGAACCATGAAGGGAAGGAAACTGGGACTCAAATGAATGGTTTTGAGCAAAAAGGAAGAAATAAACACTCAATCAGAACAGAATGAAGAAAGAATAATTCAAAAAATGAGGAGACACTTAGGAACCTCCAGGATACCTTTAAATGTTCCAACATCCAATCATAGCGATGCCAGAAGAAGAGGAAGAGCAAGAAATTGAAAACTTATGTGAAAAAACTAATGAAGAACTTCCCCAATCTGGCAAAGGAAATAGACTTCCAGGAAGTCCAGGAAGCTCATAGAATCCCAGAGAAGTTGGGCCCAAGGAAGCACACAAGGCACATCATAATTACATTACCCAAGATGAAAGATAAGGAGAGAATCTTAAAAGCTGCAAGAGAAAATGAGACAGCTGCCTGCAAAGGAGTTCCCATAAGGCTATCAACTGATCTCTCACAAGAAACCTTGCAGACAAGAAGGGGCTGGAAAGAAGTATTCAAAGTCATGAAAGGTGAGGACCTACATCCAAGATGACTCTATTCAGCAAAGCTATCATTTAGAATGGAAGGGCAGATAAAGTGCTTCTCAGATAAAGTCAAGTTAAAGGAGCTCGCTATCACCAAGTCCTTATTATATGAAATGTTAAAAGGACTTACATAAGAAAAAGAAGATGATCAAAAATATGAACAGTAAAATGAGAACTCACAACTATCAACAACCAAATCTAAAAAACAAAAACAAACTACACAAACAACTAGAACAGGAACAGATTCATAGAAATAGAGATCACATGGAGGGTTATCAGCATGAAAGGGGAAGTTGGAGAATGGGGGAAAAGGTACAGGGACTAAGAAGCATAAATGGTAGACACAAAATAGACAGGGGGAGTTTAAGAATAGTATTGGAAATGGAGAAGCCAAAATAATTTATATGTATGACCCACGGCCATGAACTAAGGTGGGACAATAGTGGTGGAAAGGGGGATACAGGGCAGAGGGGAATAAAGGGGAGAAAAAATGGGACAACTGTAATAGCATAAATGATAAAATATACATAAAAAAAGAAAGGAGGTCAGTTTACACTGGCTTCCTGGTATACTATTAATTTATAAAATATTATACATTTTTATAATATTATAAATTAACAAAAAGTCAATTCTGTATTAGTAGCCCTTGAAAATAAAAGTTCCTCATGTATAAAACACAGATTACATATTTTTAAAAGATTTATTTATTTTCAGAGAGAGGGGAAGGGAAGGAGAAAGAGAGGGAGAGAAATATCAATGTGTGGTTGCTTCTTGCGAACCCCCTCCTTCTAGGGACCTGGCCTGCAACATAGGCATGTGCCCTGTCTAGGAATTGAACTAGCAACCCTTTGGTTCACTACCCATGCTCAACTCACAGAGCTACACCAGCCAGGGTAGATTATATTTTTCATTATATCTTAGAAAACTATGCAACAATGTTGACATTTTATATTTTCAGAATTAAAAGTTTTCTTTTATAATTAGAAAATGTTCTTGCATATTTAATGTCTAATTCAACTGCTTTAATAAGTAAAAAAGCACATGCCAATTTAAGTTTCATATCTAAACACTCAGTTTGAAAACAGAAACCTGAGAAAACTTATCTTACAGTATCCATTTATTTATCAATAAACAGAAAAGTTCTCAATTACGGGAGGATACCTTAAGTATATTTCATAGAATTATCCATTTTTTAATTTATGAAATGATTCAAAGTGAAACTTGCAGATGAAGCCAGAAAAAAAATAATATATAAGGTGAACAAATATTTAATACTATAGATACCAAATCTTAGCACAGAACAAGATAGAAGAGTATAAAGAGAAACATGAGTCTGGAGTCAAATCTGAACCGTCTCAGCTCTGTCACTTAACATATAACTATCAAAATGTGTTATTTCACAGTACTGAGCCTCAGTTTCCTTGTGAGATAAATATGGGCCTACAAGTAGTTGAAAATCAAATGAATATTTGTAAACAGGCATATACTAAGTACCAAGTAAATCTTAGTTTTTCTTTTACCTTAGATAAGACAATTGTTTTTCATGTCTAGTCACTTAGAAAATGAAATTATTTCAGCCAAATCCAAAAGAAAAACTAGATTCTAGCAATGAAAATCTTCTTTAGTGCAGACACACAGTTACAATATCCAAATACATGGGAAAATAACCCCCCGCCAGTAAACAGTATTACTGAGAAACTCCCCCAAAATTTAAAGCCAGGAAACCATTTCATTAAAATAGCAGTAATTAATATATACCACTCTCCACAGTGCACAGCCTTCAATACTCCAACAGCAGCTGTAGTCTGTCGTTCAAAACCTTGTCCTATATGATCTGCATGAGCTCTTGTCCTGTCTTCAAAGAGCATCTCACGGGGTTCACTAGTTCGAGGTAGGTATTGCAGGTTTTTTATTTCATTGGTAGTTCTGTTTTAAAAAAAAATTAAACTTACATTTTATATATATTTTCTATAGAGAGAAAGGGAGGTAAAGGGAGAGTCAGGGGTTGGATAGGCTTATGTATTAAGGCTTAATTACCCTCAAACATTTGTATTGAGGTTTAACTGCCATCAAGCATTTAGTAATCACATAATTCAGAGAAGTGAAATTATAAATCATCTGCTCCTAAATCAAGTGTTCTTTTTAAAATGAACAAGAACAAACAAGAGCACATATATAATCCACTCTTTTTCATACACCCTTCATAAGTGGAAGTTTAAAGGCAATATATACTTGGTTAAGAAAAATAAATTACATGTGGTGTAGTTCACCCAGGTCTCCCTGTAGCCAGAATCTTTACCTGAAGTTTGAGTCTAACCTATGGAAGCATGCCCCCATCAGGTCACATGGCTAATACAAGGCACAGATCTTGAACCAACAGGTAAGTTTTAAAAGTTCACTGATTTAATATTTATAGAGTACCTACTATGTCAGTTATGATCCAGGCCCTGGAGCTAGTGAACAAGACAGTAGTGAATTAAGATAAGTTCTCTACTCTTATGGAAGTTTATATTCTAACAAAAGAAAAACAAAACAAAATAGCAAGAAAACATCAGGCATAAGTGCTTCCACAAAACACACATGATTTTATTGGAGGCAAAAAGGAAAACCTTTGCTCCCTCTTCAGAGGACAGTCATCAACCCATTGGCCCTCCCCTCCACTGCACTCACCACCTAGAAAACACACACAGAAGCTGTGGACTACTTAGTCTCACTCATTGCAGAAACTCTCTCAAATTTTGCTGTAGAAGGGGAAAAAGAGTGAGAAGAATTTCTCAGATTGGGAATCATCATCTTATTTATCTTCCTATACAGTTTTTCTTTTCCAAAGGAAAATCCAGATTGCCCCATAATTTTCTCCTCTCATTCCAGTCTATCTCTTAGGGTCTTTTCCTTATTAGTTCTTTGATTTCTCACCTTTACTCTCTACTATTATTGCTCTTTGTACAATCCTGCATTACAGTCTTATTACACACTCACATACACAGATGATGCTACAACATACTTTCTCGATTTTTGTGATTTATGGTCCACAGGTGTCAGAAAGCTAGATGGTGATGTTGCTTCCCATGGAAAGCTAACAAATAAGTTTTCAGGCCCACAAGTTTTGTCCTATTAACACCATATTCTAACGAATTCAGACTTTAGCATAGTGACTAAGGCAGTGTTGTTGTTAGTTTGGTCAGACTGTAATGGGATATGAAATTATTGGATATATGATGGATTTATAATCACTGCTGTGCAGGCAAATTCCTTAAGGAGCTGCTGAACTCCCTTAGATTACATGGAAAAGGGTGTACATATCTGTATCATCCTGGGCAGAGGCTTTCAGATTCTCAAAACAATTCATACATCCAAATTAAGAACCACTGAGAAACACCAATTTTACCATTTACTACCAACTTATATATTATAAAAGTTTCATTCAACCAATAAAAATTTATTAAGCAGTAGGCATTACTTTTAGGTGCTAGAGAAATATCAGTAACAAGAACAAGATAGTCCCTGCCTCATGCACCCTACAGTTGCCCAATGACCATTTTTCCTTTTTAAATTAATAATCACTGTAACCAGTGAAACCATTTTTTGTCATCTAAGAAAAAAGTATAATTTCCCCCAGCACCACCCACTCCATTCCTACCAAATGTTAACCTAGTGTACATTTTTTCCATACTTTTTTCTATGCTCACATAAATATTGGGTTGGCCAACAAATTCATTCGGTCTTTTTCCATACGATGGCTCCAGTAGCACTTAGTTGTTTTTAACTTCATTTGAAATTATTTTATTAAGATTGTATTGTGACAGCTGTCATAACAGTATGCATTAAAAAAAACCTTACCAAAATTGGTGAATTTTTGTATAGACATTTTAATATTGAAGATGGAAGAAAATAAGCAACATTTTTAGCATATTATGCTTTATTATTTCAAGAAAGGTAAAAACCCAACTGAAATGCAAAAAAGGGTTTGTGCAGTATATAGAGAAGATGCTGTCACTGATTGAATGTGTTAAAACTGGTTTGTGAAGTTTCATGCTGGAGATTTTTCACTGGTTGATGCTCCATGGTCAGGTAGACCAGTTGAAGTTGATAGTGATCAAATCAAGCCATTAATTGAGAACAATCAACATTACACCATGCAGAAGATAGCCAACATACTCAAAATATCCAGATCAATAAAGTTACTGGTGAAAATGAGAAATAGGTCTTTTAGCCCTGGCTTGTGTGGCTCGGTGGATTGAGTGCTGGCCTGCCAACCAAATCACTGGTTTGATTCCCAGTCAGGGAACATGCCTGGGTTGCAGGCCAGGCCCCCTCACAGGTCCCACAGTAGGGGACACGTGAGGGGCAACTCACACATTGACATTTCTCTTCCTGTCTTCCTCCCTCCCTTCCCCTCTCTCTAAAAGTAAATAAATAAAATCTTTAGAAAAAAAAAAGAAAAGAAAAATGTGTCTTTTATTGTATAGAACAAAACCATATGGACTTTTTGGCCAACCCAATGTATATTTATACATATGTTTTTCATCTCTTCTAAAAACAGAATCATAGTGGGCATATTATTCTACATTTTACTCTTTTCAAGTGTCATAGATATCCTTCCAGATCAACGAACAGAAATAATTCATTTAAACTATTTCACCATATTCTTTAATAGGAATGTGTCAAAATGTAGTCAGCAATTCCTGTTAATGGGCATTCAGACCACTTTAAATCTTTTTCTCAGCCCTGGCTGGCGTAGCTCAGTGGATTGAGCGCCGGCTAGGAACTAAAGTGTCCCAGGTTCGATTCCCAGCCAGGGTACATTCCTGGGTTGCAGGCCAGAACCCCCAGCAACCGCACATTGATGTTTCTCTCTCTCTCTCTCTCTCTCTCTCTCTCTCTCTCTCTCTCTCTCTCTCTCTCCCTCCCTCCCTCCCCTCTCTAAAAAATAAATAAAATCTTTAAAAAAATAAAAAAAAACTGTTGAATGTCACATATTTAAAAGAAAACAATCTTTTTCTCCCTACAAATAATGCTGCAATCAATATTCTTATTACATTTTCCTTTAGAGCTTTTATGTCTTGGGACAGTTTTCAAAAGTGGGTGTGCTGGATTAAAGAATATATATAGTATGTTAAACTTTATAAGCTACTGCTAAACTCCTTTCACAAAATAATTACAGCGGTTCACCAACATGTGTAAAGAACTTTGTTTTCCTTACCTACCGACCAACCTGTATTATTACTGCCCTATTAATAATTTTTGTTAATGTAATGAATAAAAATAGTATCTCATAAATATTTTAATATACACTTGACTGCCTAAGACATGTTTTTCTGTTGGGTTGTTTATATTTTTCTTGTCAATTTAGGAATGCTCTTTGTATATTAACTTTAGTTTGCCACATGGTACAAATGTTTTAGTCAATCTATCATAGTTTTGAACTTTGTTGTTGATGTGTTTTCTCTCACTAATACTACTGCCATTATATTTCTTTATCTTGTTGAGGAAATGTCTCTCCTAGGCTTAAAAATTTTATTCCAGCCCAGGCTGGTGTGGCTCAGTGGATGAGTGTCAGTCTACAAACCAAAAAGGTCACTGGTTTTATTCCCAGTCAGGGTACATGCCTGGGTTATAGGGCCAAGTCCCAGAGGCAACCAGTCCACATTTCACTCACACACTGATGTTTCTCTCCCTTTCTTTTTTCCTCCCTCCCTTCTCTCTAAAAATAAATAAATAAAATCTTTAAAAATAAAATAAATTTTATTCTATTATTTTTATTTTTTATCTTATGTTTAAATTAAAACTTTTTCCTCATGAGGTATGGCTTTGTTTTCTTTCAGATGGACTGCCAATTTTGTCATATTATTCATTAAATAAATCTTCCCTTTCCCAGTATACTTTGATCTATGTACTCTACCCTTTTATAAATGATCTTTTTAACACTAGGGCCTCTCACTTATCTTCTCTTTCACAATTTTCTTGGCTATTTGCTGGCTTTACTCATTCTTCCTTATAAACTTTAAAATCATTTATCCAGTACTAGAAGTAGTATATGCTGAGTTTCAAAGGACTACCATTTTTATCCAATCTAAAATATACTAGGGTTTTTTACTTGTTTAGATCTTATTTTATATCTTCTATGTTTTAATTTTCTTAATAAGGGTCCTAAATATTTCTTATTAACTTATTTCATAGTTTATAATGTCTGTACTGTGAATGATATTTTTTTCATTCTTACAATTTGTCATTTGCCTAATTTCTCATGTCTTATTAACATTTGACCATGGGATCACCAAAGATAGATATGGTGAATGGGTTTTGGGTGGGCATGAAAAAAAGTATTTGATATATTTTAAAAATCTTATCAGCATATGTAGCCATCTTTTAATTTACATTACAATTATGCCCTAAACTTTAACCTCATTCTTCCTCCAATTTTCAAATAACACACACACACACCCAAATACAAACACCCACTCCCAGCAATACAAATTTGTGTCCAACATACCTTTTCCTTTTGAAAGGTGACTTTGGCATATCAGCCACAGGGATCATTTGTTCTCCTGGGCGTACCCACATGATGGGACCATCATCACTATCTTTTCGACTCTCTAATTTTAGACTAGATAGTGTCCCCCATGGCAGTGTACACTAAAGGCAAATAATTACATAGAAATCAATTATTATCAAAACGTACCTTTAAATATACATTAAAGAATGCTGCCCCTTGACAAATTTTCATTATACTTTTACACTTATACATTTGAAATACATACCTATATTGAATATATTCTTATATATTCACAAATTTTAGACTAGATAGTGTCCCCCATGGCAGTGTACACTAAAGGCAAATAATTACATAGAAATCAATTATTATCAAAACGTACCTTTAAATATACATTAAAGAATGCTGCCCCTTGACAAATTTTCATTATACTTTTACACTTATACATTTGAAATACATACCTATATTGAATATATTCTTATATATTCACAAATTTTCTATCAAAAAATTCTTTTTCAAACACATAAAGAGAATAATTATTTTTGGATGATTCCTTCCCCCAACCCTGTCACAGATATAATTCACTATATTTATCATTTGTTATTCTTCCTCCTACCAAATATGTAATGTTAGTAAGTTGCCAAAGTAAGCGAGTGTTCTCCAGGAGAATCTATAAAAATAAATAGTTAATTAGTTAAAAAATGGTTACCCAATAAATAGATACTTCTTTAATTAGTTATAATCAAAACCCAGTAAAACAAAAAGGAAAACCTAACCAAAGTCAAAATTTATTTGTCTTTAAAAATTTAGTAGCTGCTTGAAGAGTTTGCTAGTCTAAAAAGCAGAGATTAAAATCTTTGGAGAGAAAAATGACAAAGGATCCACGGAATCGTAAGAATAGTATTTTTTAAAATTTTATCCCATATCCCTTTTCAAAAATGGGAGGATTATCAAATTAAATTCTCCAGAATAAATGCATTCATTCACTTAAAATCTGAAACAAATATTTAAATAATGTATTTTTAAAGTACCATTCAAAACAAACACAATAAAATTCAATGATGTCACTAGTTGGGAGAAATAGAAAAGGAACAAAAAGTTTAACAGAATAAAAAAGGAAATAAAAATAAAATGTGGAGTGAAAAAGAAAAGAAAAATATACTCTCACACACACACACACACACACACAGATTACAAAACTGAGTAAAGAGAAGTGAAAAAAGAAGATATATTCACCAGATTAAGTGGCAAACAGTAATGATAAAGTGATCTTGTCACATTCTGACATTTGAATTACTAATTGTATTTTAAATGTCTTATTTATGAAGAAAATGAAGTCCAAAAGGTTTAAATGGCTTGCCCAATCCAGCCAAGTATAGCCAAGAATGAAATACAGATGTACAATCTTCCAGGCCAGTTTTCCGCAATGCCACATGGCCATTCCCTTCTCCTAAGCACTTTAATTTAGTAGACCTCCTTTCTTTACTTCTTAAATCCTCTGGTACTCAGTTTATAGCTAATAGCAGATGAAACCTAATTTCCTAATGTGGCAGCAACAGGGAAGTGTTATTTTCTTGTCCACCACTTAGCTTTTGCATTATGATTAATACCTGAGAAGTCATAAACATACACTACACTAAAATTTAGTTTCTTCCTTTCCTTTCCTCCAATTCAAATAAAATAAAAATGTCTACAATTCTGAAACCATCTCTATCACCTGTAGCATGAAAGTAACACCCACAATTCAGATTGCTTAATATTGCTTTCTCTTACCTTTAAAAATGGTGAATCTTCCAACATGTCAAGGAACTCAGGGAAGTAATCTCCCACTTCTTCGTCAACTGCTCCCACCAAACTGATTTGTCGCATTGGGCCAGCTCTATAAGTACCGTGAGAATATGTTCTTTTTACCTGAAGGATATGGAATTAAAAGTCACAAGTAAGATAATGCTTACTCTCACTGTGTAACACTAAATTATACTGTCCAAAAGTATTAGAACATAATGTGAGGCAAGCAAAACAAAACAAAAAGCTTTTACAAACAGTAAAATAAAGTCATTTAAAAAAAATCTGCACTAAATCAAGCTATTTTACCTTCCCTAGCTATACCTATGCATAGCTTATAAAAACAGTCCAGATAAACAGCATAATTCTAGACAACTGACCATAACTTCTTAAAATACATGAGTTCATTATTTGATCAGTGGTGCTACTGAAATTATATTCAAAAGTTCATATATCTACATTTTTCTAATGGTTCATATCTTTTTATCAGACTTTTCAAAAGTACATACTATGAAAATGTTACATTTAACCACCACCAGTGATTAGTATAACTAAAAGGCCACCGGGAATGATCTTCCCTTCTAAATCTTACTATATTAATTAGGATCCAGTTTACATTTCTAACTCTGATGAAACTACTAGAGATTAAGAAACCAGGAGGCCTAAGGTCCCAAATCTGCCTTTGCTATCTACCAGCAGTGTGACCTTCAGAAATCACTTAAATTCCTTCAGTTTTAGTTTTATTAATTGGAACAATTTACCTTGGATTGCCTAGGAAAATGTCATAATTATATAGTCACCTGCACAGTGCTCGCAAATGGGCATTATTCAAATATCAACTAAAGTAAAACAGTTTATACCTCAAAAATCATTGGTACTTTTGAGTTTTCACAAGTACACTTAAATCCTGCAAAGAGACATATGCCTTTTCATATACTAACACTAGTAAACAAGTCTTTTTAAAGTAAAACAACTTCCTTCCATAAACAAACATTAACCTAAACCCTAATTATTTGTTTTTCTGGATTAGCCTTTATGGACAGTACATTTAGGGAGATGAAGGTGTCTTAATTTCCTGGGTCTATCCTAGTTTTAAAAAATAAAACCCTACTATAACATTATTAAGCTACAGAGACGGGATAAATACAATTAGTGATCAGGAAATCAGAACTAATTCTTAACAAGTTTAACATTCAGATTCTTGGAGTAAAACTTCTGTGTTAAGTAAAAACACATATCATTCAGTAACCCAAAATGAGTCAAGCTTCTTGGGCAGTAATAGTAAAGACAAATAATATGTTTTATGGGGTACCTTTAAGTACTAATTGTCACTTAACCACATGTTGTTACTTTAGGTTAGAATGATCACTTTGTTGATTGAAGATTATTGACCTAGCCATGTCACTTCATTCAGATTACACCTTTATATAAATTTCCAAGTTTACAAATGTTCTTTAAAATTAAAATAGAACACATGTCTAAATTAAGTATACACTAAATATTAAAAACTTTAACAAAAAGTAGGACAAACTTGATTTCCCTCCCCCCTCCTCTATCTTGGGGTTGCCTAGAAAGAGGCTATATCTTTTGATGATTTTTTAAAGTATGGCCCTATTATAAATTCATAAACATTTCAAAAGGATATTTGTGAGAAACTGAATTTCAAAAAGTAAAGTAACACACTCTACTTGGATTATAATCTTAAATACTGTGTTTGAATCTTTATAGTTCTTGTTACCTCATAGCAAAATACATATGTATTATATGTAAAATTTATTTACACACATAATTTGCTATAATAAAAGTACAGATCCCTCTCCTCTTTCACCAAAATTTGCTAAAATGTAAAGTACATTCTATTTGCCCACTATTAAAACCAAGGTAAATTCCACTATAAAGTATAGCCCTTTTTAAAAACCATGTATAGGACCTGGCTGGTGTGGCTCTGTGGATTGAGCACCAGCCTGTGAACCAAAGGGTCGCCAGTTTGATTCCCAGTCAGGGCACGTGCCTGGGGCCCACAAGAGGCAACCACAGATTGTAAAAAAACAAAACAAAACAAAAAAACCCCCACTATGTATACTTAGCTATCATGTTTAAAACGAAATAGCAATTTTCTTCTAAAACATTTATTCTCTAAATATTTAAGATACTATTCTGATAATCTAATAGGAAATCTATGGCCATACTACCCTGAACGTGCTCAATCTCTCTGATCTCATATGGTAAGCAGAGTCTGATTGGTTAGTACTTGATAACCCAATAGGATGAATACAAATATATTTAAATTTAAAACTACATTTTAAAAATTAAATGAAAATCATCAAAATATTAGTTGTGAAACTAATTTGAATTTTAAAATACACTGTAATATAACTTTTAATTATATACCATTTAACACTTTCTAGTTTAATAACCCAGTACTTCAAACATATACTAAATCAATTGGAACCAATTATTTAATATTTTAAACATGGAAAATTGCATATAACAATGTATTCAAATTAAAAAAGTATGTACCTCTTAATGAAATACACATATAGTACTTAAGCTGTTAAAACAACAAATATAGAAGGGGGAAAGGGGCAAGAGGCAACCATAACTATAGCTCCCCTAGGACAACAGTATTATAACATCATAATGGCAAACCTAGACCGAAAATAAATTAATCTGCATATGCTCAGTAAAAAGGCTATCTTCATTAAAATCTTGGTACTTAAAATATATGCTTCCCTTACCTAGAAAAATTACATATCTGGAAAACCTCACAACCTGATGACACTGGACATTAGATTAATTATTAGGCTTGTTTTTACTCACTTCCATAAACATTAACCTAACCATCAGTTTTCTGATGCAGTTAAAAAAGTAACCTGAAAATATAGAAACATGTCACTGTCTTAAAACATATCCTATATGCTTCCTATAAGAGAAATGTAAGCTATACAGTATTCTTCCCAATTTAGGTATAGCACTCTCAAAAGATGACATAATAAAAGATAAGAATAGTATGTATATATTTGCAAAGCTTAATTTAAGTAAATTTATATTTAGTTAGTGGCTTAAGAATGGATGTAAGATTTTTCATCTAAATCTCCCTACAGTCCCTGTACCCCCACAAAAACCTACTACCATCATAACTGCATTTTAACTTTTCCCCTCATATTTTTTTCCTATAAATGTTATAAAAGGAAAGAAAAAAGCAGGAAATAGGATACTTCTTATACCCACTGCCAGTAAGTGTCATTAACAAAGTTTTACAAGTTTTAGTTAATGGGAAGTTATTTATTTAAATTACATTTAAACTAACATCCTATTCATCATTGCTAATATAAAGTAATCTTAAAAAAAAAAGCACCTTATGATTTTGAGGGTGCTTGCTACAAAAAGAAAAAAGTAGACTTACTAACGGGAAATACATTGCCAAATACAAATCTCTAAAGCTTAATACTGCTTTCTCTTATTTTTCTTTCAAAAATTGCTGCAACAAGGGAAGAAGTAAATATGGTAATAAGTAATTTAAAAAACCATGAAGAATGACTCAGTTAAAACCATTTGCTGTTTCCTGAAATGTGTTCCCTGATGTCTCAATCCCTGAAGATAAGAATTCTATAGTCTAGTAAGTGTGGAAAACTCTTCCTGTTTAGGAAGTTCACCAGCATTACACAAACTATTTTGACTTCAAAACCTGTTTTTCTTACAGTTATTTTAGCATACCTAGCCATATCCAAGATATTAAAACTTACAAATACTTTAATAGTGATCTAGAAGTCATTCAATATTCATAACTCCCTTTCTTCCCCTAGAAGATATTATAGTTGCTTCTAGCTAGTATTAGCATCAATCTAAAGAAAATACAAAAATAGCATAATTATTAGAGCCAAAAATTGAAAGAGGTGAGGGCAGTAGAGGCTGTTGGTTCAATTCTTCTGGTTGGTTTTGTGAGGGAAAGTAGAGGAGGAAAATGAGAGAGGACTCTCTTATTTTTTTTTAAGATTTTATGTATTGATTTATAGACAAGAGGGGAAGGGAAGGAGGAAAAGAAACATCAATGTGTGGTTACCTCAAACGCACCCCCAACTGGGGACCTGGCCTGCAACCCGGGCATGTGCCCTGACTGGGAATTGAACCAGGAACCCTTTAGTTAGGCCGGCACTCAATCCACTGATCCATACCAGCCAGGACAGGACTCTCTTACTTTAAAAAACAAGACCAGCTCACTATATTCTTACTGAGGCAATCCAGACATTGAACATAAATGAGCATGCCACACGGGGGAGCCATTCCCCAAAACACTTGGCATATCCTTTCAAATAAAAATAGGTAATAACATTTAATCAACATTTTATTTCAAATATATCCATATAACTTCAACTACAATAACAGTGAAAGTGTTATTCATTTAAAAATTAGTACATAAAGGAAAAACAGTTTTCATCCTGTACCTGCCATAATATTTTATACAGACCAGTTCACAAGCATTCCCTTGACTATTCCTTTGAATAGTCAAAATTAAAGTTTAGTACAAAGGCAGGCAATGGTTCAAAGATGGCATATCAAATCATCTTTACTGGCCTAGCACACTGAATAACCCCAGCATGAATTCAATAAATGTTACTTTTCTCTCTTCACTCTGCAGAGAGGCAAGGCTGACAGGTCACATCAGGCTTTATAATTGTTTCACTACTAAAATATCAGCCATTTAATCATGAATTAACACCTTGACTTAAGTTATTTGATACAAACAACTTAAGACCAGGATAAATATAAAACAAGATTCTGAGTTTGGGGGAATGGGAAATTAAAAAGGAATTGCCTCAGTTTTCATTTTCTCACAAGTCTTTACTAGAGGATTCAGACTCTGTGCTGATCAAATAATGAGAGACAAGATAGAAATTTCATGTATTCCTTAACAGATAAAATCCCCATCTTACTTGCCTTTTTGTTTCCCTACCATCAAAGAAATAGAACAGCAAATGTCTAAATGAGTATCTGAACAAAATAGACAGAAAAAACTAGAATGGATGTGAAAGATTCCAAAATTCTTGGCCAAAAATTCTTCCCAAGTATGTATGCTTGTTTCTGAGCGATGTGACTGTGCCAATCCAATCACTGGTAAGTGACTGTGGGATTGGCCATGTGACTTCCTTTGACCAATGACACATTAGCAAACACAACACAAGCAGACGCTTGAGCACTGGTGCTTGAGCACCTGCAAATACTACCATTTGTAGGAGCCCATGCTAACCTGTTAGATGATGAGATAAATCTGATCATCAACCCATTTGACACTGCACCAACCAGTAGACACATAAGTGAGGTTTCCTAAGACAAACTCATCTGCCAAACACCAGATAAGTGAATGAAGCCATTAAGCCCCACCAGAGCTGGTGAAGACAAGAGGAATGTGAGAAATAACATTAAACCACTAAGCTTTGAGGGCTTTTGTTTACTGCAGCAAATGAACTGATATAGATAGGTTACAAACCTTCAGCAAAAATCATATATGTACATTTCTATTTCCAAATTGATTTTTATTACATAGTTGATTGATATTACACCACTCACCTCAGAGCCACAACATTAGAGAAATGACATGACCTATTAACACAATATGTAATTCCACAAGGTCTTCACAATTTTCAGGTAACCTACAAGGATATAGATAAAGATGGAAAACCAAAGAACAGGATGTCTTGATCCTTGGTCACTATCGTGTGTATGTGTATATATACATATACACACATACACAAAACCCCTCAAACTAACACCTTTCACGGATAAAAGCTCAACAGGTATAAAATGAGTTTTGTTTTTTAAAACTTCATACAGAGTAACAGTAGAGAGATAAACACCATCGCTATAAAGATCATAGAAATTGCTGATAATTTGTCATCTTTTTGTCGCCACAGAATTTAGGGCAATTTATTTTGGTTACTCTGATTTTACTATTTTTTTAAAGATTTTATTTATTTATTTTTAGCGGGGGAAGGGAGGGAGATAGAGAGAGACAGAGAAACATCAATGTGCGGTTGCTGGGGGTCATGTCATGGCCTGCAACCCAGGCATGTACCCTGACTGGGAATCGAACCTGCGACACTTTGGTTCGCAGTCCGCGCTCAATCCACTGAGCTACACCAGCCAGGGCTTACTATTTTTTTATTTAAGAAAAACAAAAAACCCTAGTCTCTTCAGGTTGTAAACCCAGCATAAACTTGTTTTAGGTCCCACAAGACACTGGTAGTCAGTGCCATCAGGTTACACATTCTGGGGAATGTTACTTACATTACTGTGAATGGCTGCAGTGTCAACTATGCCATCACATAAGTACAGTGCCATGCTGGTAGTATTTATTCTTTGGGTCTGATCTAAACATGAACATAAGATTAGGGGAACCTGTCTTAAAATTCACATGAATGGGTTTTTATTAACATTCGAAACTTCACTATTTGCATAAATTACAAGATTAGAATACAAGAAAAAACAAAATACATATTTTAACATTATTATATACATTATTTTATCCATTAAAAAGTGTTAATTAATTACATATATTCATTACCATTATCATGAATTTCTTTCTTTGATATTGCTAAATGTATTTCCAAACTAAGATTAAATAAAAAGAATAATGGTCAGATACATAATATTCTCTTATCTCTTCTCACATGCTTCTAGATCTTTTGGCTACTCCGTTTTGGATTGGTTTTGACTGGATCAAATGTTTTTCAGAATATAAAATGCAGAAAAAGAATTAAGGATAGTTACTAGATTACAAAAGTCGACAATTTAAAACTTTTCTCTACAGGTCTGCTTTCTTCTGCTCCATAAAAAGCATTATCTCAAAACTACAATGGGTTCTATCTATTGAACTTAGTTAATGAGAAGGTATCCTGATCAAACTATAAAGTTTTATTCATGAGCAACCACTGGAACATGAATTTGACTTTATTATCCACAACTTGTCTTTGTTATGATTGATATTAAGTGAAACTACATTCCAATATGAATAGCTCCCTTCCTTCCCCTAGAATACTAATACATATTAGCTCAATTAATATTATCATCACAACCAGTTCTTTTGAACACAAATTCACATGGCAGTATGTAGGCTTATTTCACATCAAAAATATATATTGAGTTGGACAAAAAGTTGGTTTGGTTTTTTTCCATGAGATGGCTCTAGTAGTGCTCAGTAGTCTTTAACTTTATTTGAAACTATTTTGTTAGACTGTATTGTGACAGTTGTCATAACAGTGTGCATTTAAAAAAAATGATCAAAACTGGTGATTTTTTTGAGCAGCTACTTTAATATTGAAGATGGAAGAAGATATACAACATTTTCAGTGTATTATTTAAAGAAAGGTAATGCAACTGAAATGCAGAAAAAGATTTCTGCAGTATATGGAAAAGGTACTGTAACTGAGCAAATGAGTCAAAAGTGGTTTGCGAAGTTTCTTGGTACTACTGACATTTAGGCGAAAGAATTCTTTGCTGCAGGGCTGCCTTATGCATTGGAAGATGTTTAGCAGCACCCCTGGCCTCTACCCACTAGAAGCCAATAGTGAAATATAGCCAACATACTCAAAATATCCAAATCAATAAAGTTATTCGTGAAAATGAAAAATGTGTCTTTTATTTTACAGAAAAAAACTAAACAGACTTTTTGGCTAACCCAGTAGCTTCCCTATGTGATATTACTAACAAATGTGTACGGTAATGCCATAGGTAAAAGGGAGGGGGATACTGGAAAAGAAATGAGATACAAAATACATTTCAATTTCTGAAGATGAGTATTAACGTCACACTCTAATACATGCTCAGAGCTTCCAAGTTCTCAAAAAGAGTGATTAATAAAATGAAGTCCTCAAATACCTAGGAATAAATCTAACAAAAGACATAAAAGATTTGTAGGCTGAAAACCAAAAAATATTAAGAGGAAAAAAATACTATGGGAAATACCATGATCACAGATTGGAAGATTCAATATTGTGAAGACATCAGTTCTACCTAAACTTGTCTATAGATTCAGTGTACCCCAATCAACATCCAAGCAGATTTTTCTGTGGAATCTGACATGCCAACCATAAAGTTTATATGGAAATACAATCAAGGTAATCCTGAATAACAGCAAATGATAAACTTATTCTACTAGATAACAAGAGTATCAGATAAATCTATACCAATTAAGACAAACAGAATAACAAAATTAAAGAGAGCCCAGAAACCCACACATATATGATCAATTGATTTATGGCTAAGAAGGCAATGCAATTTAATGGGAAATAATATCTTTTTCACAAATGATTGTAGCCACTGAATATCTTGTGAAAAATATAAACCTTGATCTTACACCATATGCAAAAATTCCAGAATAACTGTAGATTTAAACATGAAAGGTAAAACAAAACAATAACACCAGGAGAAAACTTAGGAAAATATATTAACTACTTTGGAGTAGGCAAAGATTTTTTAAATACAATTCAAAAAGCACTAATAATACATGGGGGGGGGACTTATAAATTAGATTACATTAAACTTAAGAACTTCTAGTCATCAAAAGAACTCTTAAGAGTGAAAGAAATAAGCCAACAAGTGAAATGAAATATTTGCAATATATATAACTGACACAATTCATATTCATATGTGAAGAACTCCAACAAATCAATTAGAAAAAAAAAGCCCACTGGAAAATGGGCAAAAGAGTAAACCAGTACTTTTACAAAAGAGGATATCCAACTGAACTATCTTTATATTAAAATGCACTTGACTGACATAGTCCTCAGGAAAATGCAAATTAAATGTATAATGACAGGCTATTATATAGTCAACAGAGTGTCTTAAATGAAAGAGACACAGCCAAGTATAACCAAGGATGTGGAACACTGCAGGTAGGAATGTAGATTAGTACATAATGTTGGAAAACTGCAGTAGCTGGCACAGCTGAATATTTGCATACCTTTTGATCCTCAAATTCCAATCTTACATATATACCCAACAGAAAAAAATACATATGCTCACCAAAACACATTTACAAAAATATAATTAGCTGTTACAACTATAACAGCCTCAAACTGGAAAGAACTCAAATACATCCACAGTAAACAAGAATAACTAAACCATGGCATATTCATCCAATGGAATACCGTACATCAATGAGAAAACAAACTGGTGCTATATACAAGATGAATGAATCTCACAAACAATGCTGAAGGAAAGAAGCCACACATGACAATGCACCTATTATTTGATTGTATTACATAAAAGTTCAAAACAGACAAAATTTATCTCTAGTGTTCCAACTCAGGCAAGTGGTAACCTGAGTGTTTGTTTACATATTACAGGTAGTGGGGGTGGGCAGAACAGTGATAAAGAAGGGGTTGGCGAGGGATTTTGGCTACTAATAATATTCTACTTTTAAAAATCATGGACATGTTCGCTGTATAAAGATTAATCAAGCTATACATTTAGAATGTGTGCATTCTGTGAACATATTATAATTAGTAAAAAGGTTATTTTAAAATATCAGTTTTAAAAAGCTTTAAAATGTTTATTTTTAAAAAGTTTAAAATAAAAAATAGAACTACAACATGATCCTGCAATTCTACTTCTGGGATTTATCCAAAGAAAATGAAATCACTATCTCGAAAAGAGATATGCAACCACCATGTTCACTACAGCAGTATTTACAATAGCCAAGACATAGAAATAGGAACAACTCAAGTATCCACTAATGGATGAATGGATAAAGAAAACACACACACACACACACACACACACACACATATAGAAGAATATTATTTAGCCATAAAAAAAACATAAAGAAATCGTGCCATGACAACATGGATGGATCTTGAGAGCATGATGCAAAGTAAAATAAGTCAGAGAAAAGACAAATGATTACATAATCTAACTTATATGTACAATCTTAAAAACAACAACAACTGAACTCACAGATACAGAGAACAACCGGTGGTTGTCAGAGGGATGAAAAGGGTAATGGTGGTCAAGAGTACAAACTTCTTGTTATTAGATAAATAAGTTGTGGGATGTATTTATGTTCCACATGTTGACTGCAGTTGACAATACTGTATTGTATATTTGAAAGTTGCTAAGAGAGCAGAGATTAAAAGTTCTCATCACAAGAAAAAGAATTTGCAACTATGTGTGGTAATAAATATTAAATATAAATATATTAGAAATTGTGGTAATCAGTTCACAATATATACATATATCAAATTACATTGCAACCTAAAACTAATATGTTATGTGAAGTATCTCAATTTAAAAAATAAAGAAAAACTCATACCTATTATACAGTTATTTCCCTTTTCCCCCTCACCCCCGCCACCAATCTGCTTTCAGTTTCTAATTTACCTATTGTGGATATTTCACATAAATGGAATCATACAACATATGAACTTTTGTGACTGGCTTTTTCACTTAATGTTTTCAAGGTTCATCCATACTGTAGCATTAGTATTTTATTACTTTTTATGGCTGGATTATATTTCATTGTGTGTACATAATGAAAGAATTTAATCAACTCTTATCTATATAAGTATTTATGGTAATTTTTTATCTTCAGTACTTCCTGAACTCCCTACCATCAATTATCACACCCTTAAGAGTCTTCCGTCAGAAGCTAGTCATCACCTATTCAACAAAATTTAAAGTTTTTGTAGCTTTAAATAAATCAGTATAACTCTCTTTGTAAAACCTGTTAAGTCTACAGAGCATTTCTAACCACTACCCTGTCAACTGAGTATTATTATTATTATTATTATTATTATTATCATCATCATTATTATTTTGTAGGTGAGGAAACTAAGACATAAAGACCTTAAGTAGCTATTCAATGTCACAGCTGATAAATGGCAGAACCAGTAGACCCTTTCCCCTTTCCATCCACCCCACATCAGAGTTCATTCAACTACCCACACCAACCTGTCACAACTCCCTACTACAGTGACTTTAAAACAATTCTACAAATTAAATTTGCAAGAAAGGCTCTCACATTCAGGATAAGAAAAGCCTCAAGTTATAAACTGGTTTAGCTCTAAATATATGTCTATAAGAGTCCTGCAATTCACAAAGCATTTTCCCAAATAGAAAACTGTATATAAATGGTTTTAAAAAATCATTTCCTGTAGGGATAACACAATTAGGTTAAGAGACAGAGCTTTTAGTGTAAAAGTCAAGAAACCGAAATAAAACTAAACCAAAATAAGTATGTTCATTTTTGTTCTACTGCTCTCTTCTGGATCTCGTTCATTTTCATGAAGACAGTTTATAGGGATAAACTCAAGGCTACCTCCCAGTCTAGAGAAAACACTTCCACACTTAAGCTCTTAAAAAAACAACCAAACTAAGAATCCAGTGTAGAGGAAATATCAAATGAGCAGTTCAGGGCAGCTTTTCACTAGACATTCTTCCCCACTACATAGGAATCACCAGATCTGGGGGGTCTTGGGATAACACATGGACCTTGTACAGCCACCTTCCAACCATTAAGTCTAAAGCTAAAGAGGTAAAGGGAGTCCCTGCAGCTGACAGATCAAATAGATATGTGCCAGAGTCACAGCTGGTAATGGAGAAGATGCATCTGCCTAGAGTTTCTCTGTGCAGTATGTATTAGCCAAGCACGTTAAACAGGTGATGGCAACCAGGGTAGGCAGCTCTTTGAAGGGTTTGAGACACACAACCTAGCTAAATACTGGCATGATTAATGAGTATCACCATGTCATTTCACTTAATAACAAAAGCATGGTTTTCATGCTGTATTTACTACATATTTAGATAAAAATTCTTATCTAATAAAAAAATTAATAATTCCTAACCTTAAAAGAAAATATGAAAAACCAATGTAAGAATTATGACAGCCCTAGCCAGTGGGGTTCAGTTGGTTGGAGCTTTGTCCCATAGACTGAAAGGTTGAGAGTTTGACTCCCAATAAGGGCATATACCGAGATTATGGGTTCAATCCCCAGTTGGGGTACATAAGAGAAGGCAATCAATCAATGTTTCTCTCTCACATCAATGTTCCTCTCTCTCCCTCTCTGTAAAAGCAATGAAATAAAAGGGCAAGGATAAGGGTTAAAAAGTAAGGGTAAAAAATAATACAACATTTAAAAGATGACTGAAATAAACTTGCATAGTATGACAGTGAGAAAGTTTGTGATATATTGGAAACAAATGGGATTGGAAGTCAAGAGGCCTAGTATAAAACCTGCCAAATCTTAGCAGACATATAATAAATGACAAGCAAATGAATGATCTAGTACTGAAGGACTTTGGACAAGTTATTTCTTCTCTCACTGCATCTGCTTCCTATTGCTAAAATTAGATTGTAATGAAAACTGAGTGAATTACTTCATATAAAGTGCTTAGAGGAGTTCTTCACATAGTCAGTACTCAATAAATAGTACACGCTATTACCAATTGCCAGTCGGGTTTTACCACTAAATTCAGGTATAATCTCAAACAAGTTACTAATCCTTTGGAAATTCTATAAAATGACAGGGCTCTGAAAAATTTAAATTCTGATTCTCAAAAACTGTATTAGTGAATAATTCCCACACACATACATTAAAACTTTAAATACTACCACATTTTCAAGACTAGTATATTACAGAATGTGCATGAAACAAGAGTTCCAGCCAATATGGAGGCATATGTAGACATGTTTTGCCTCTCTGCATAACCAAGAAGGAAACAATCAACTTAAAAACAAAAAACAAGCAGAACTTCCAGAAAATTACACTGTATGGAAGTCCAACAAACAAGGAGTTAAAGAAGAAACATTCATCCAGACTGGTAGGAGGGGCAGATAGGGGCAGCTGAGGTGGAGAGGATGTGACACAAGGCGGCAGCTGGTGCACTGGGGAAGCAAGACCACTGTGTTCCCCACTGGTAGACACACCGGGCAAGCCCACATCTTTGCAGATAAACCGGGAGGAACAACTGGGGAGCAAACCAGACCGGGCAACCCAGGGTTTTAGCGTTAGCCAAATAAAGCCTCAGAACCTCTGACTGTAAAAACCTGTAGGGATTGTGGCTGCAGGAGAAACTACCAATCTCTTGAAGGCCAGGCAGACATATGAGCTGAGCAAGTGGCATTGTTCCCTTTCTCATCCCTCCCCAACATAGTGCACCACAACCTAGCAAAGTGGGTTGCCCCGCCCTGGAGGATACCTAAGGCTCTACCCCTTACTATATAACAGGTGCCCTGAGACAAAGAAATATAGCCAAATGAAAGATCAAAACTCCAGAAAAAGAGCTAAGCGACAGGGAAATAGCCCACCTATCAGATGCAGAGTTCAAAACACTGGTAATCAGGATACTCACAGAAATGGTTGGGTATGACCACAAAATAGAGGAAAAAGTAAAGACTACGCAAAGTGAAATAAAGCAAAATATACAGGGAACCAACAGTGAAGGAAGGAAACTGGGACTCAAATCAACAATTGGAAGAAAAGGAAGAAATAAACATTCAACCAAAACAGAATGAACCAAAAAAAAAAAAAAATTCAAAGAAGAACCTTAGGAACTTCTGGGACAACTTTAAATGCTCCAACATCCGAATTATATGGTTGACAGAAGGAGAAGAAGAAGAGCAAGAAACTGAAAACTTATTTGAAAAAATAATGAAGGAGAACTTCCCCAACCTGGTAAAAAAAAAATAGACATACAAGTCCAGGAAGCTTAGAAAGGCCCAAATAAGTTGGACCCAAAGAAGAACACACCAAGACACATCATTGTTAAATTGCCAAAGATTAAAGATAAGGAGAGAATCTTAAAAGCTGCAAGAGAAAAGGAGACAATTACCTACAAAGGAGTTTCTGTAAGACTATTAGGCTGACTTCTCAAAAGAAACCTTGCAGTCAAGAAGGGGCTGGAGAGAAGTATTCAAAGTCATGAAAGTCAAGGACCTACATCCAAGATGCCTCTATCCAGCTATCATTCAGAATGGGAGGGCAGATAAAGTGCTTCCCAGATAAGGTCAAGTTAAAGGAGTTCATCATCACCAAGCCCTTATTATATGAATGTTAAAGGGACTTATCTAAGAAAAAGAAGATCAAAACTATGAACAGTAAAATGAGAACAAACTCACAACTATCAACAACTGAACCTAAAAAGACAAAAACAAAAACAAACTAAGCAAACAACTAGAACAGCAACAGAATCTCAGAAATGGAGATCACATGGAGGGAGATCAGAGGGGAAGGGGGAGAATGAGGGAAAAGGTACAGGGAGTAAGAAGCATAACTGGTAGGTATGAAATAGGAGGAGGTTAAGAACAGTTTAGGAAATGGAGACGCCAAAGAACTTATATGTACAACCCATCGATGTGAACTATAGGGAGGGAATGCTGGTGGGAATGGGGGTAACCAGGTAGACAGGGATAAAGGGGGGGAAAAAGAATGGAACAACTGTAATAGCATAATCAATAAAATATACTTAAAAAAGAATATACATGAAACATACTGTAGGGTTGGGAGGTTTGGTACACACGTAAGTGACCAGACATCCAGACTATCACCTACAGTGGAAATTATAACTTAAAACACACACATGTGTGTGTCTACATACACACACAACACATTCAGAATAAGGGAAAGAGTCCTGGATGAAGATGAAGGAGATTTTGATCTATTCCTGGCATTGCTGCCAACCTTACAACCATAAGTTACTTCTATGTTTGTTTGCTTATCTGTAAGTTGAGAAAAGTGGGATACATGATTACTAAGATCTCTCTGAAACTACTTTTTTCCTCTTTCCAAACTAGAATGATGCAATTATTACTTAGAAAACCAGACATTTTAGCACAAATAAGTGTGAAAATTGGCAGATATCATGGCCTAAGCAATGCCTGATCTGAGAGTGGGAGAAACCTCACCAGTCTTTTAGATGGTCCTACATTCACTTTCAAAAGCCAGCAGACTTAATCCTGTTTCTGCTTTCTAAAATAATGTATATTCACCTTAGAGAAGGATAGGCAATGAAAATTAGCTCGATATATGCACTGATATGGGAATTTTCTCATGCAATCACACAATTAACTGATGATTCTTTTGTTCCACAATATTTTTAATAGCCAAAATTTATTCACCATCTACTATGTGATAGATCCAAGTGCTGAGCATTTTTAAGGCATTATCACATAAACCAAGAAGATAATTTCAGGTAATTTTCAGGTAAGAAAACTGCTGTAAGCACTGAAAAATACATGACTGAATTCATTCATTTCATTTCCAAGGCAAATCCTTGCAAAAGAGCACAACAGAATCTTAATTATTTTGTTAATTAGCTTTAAGAAAAAACAGATATATAGAAACCAATTTAAATTCTGATAATCCAAATCAAGAATGTAATTTATTCTTAATAATCCCAAGAGGTTTCTCACCATTATATTCTTAATTTTTTATTTCAAACTCATAGCAAAATGAGAAACAAAGTCTAAAAATATAATTAAAAGTTTTTTTAAAAAAAAAACTAAAAATTTCTTACCTGAGCATGAAAATTGGACATAGTCGTTGTCTCTATATCCTTCTTTCCCAAAATCTCCATTTTCACTGGTGAATTGGGAAAATTAAATGAAAAGTAGTCTAAAAAGTCAGGTAAATAAGCAGCTGCCCCATGAACAATACCCATTACATAGAAAGCTGCAGAGTTTTCATTTTCACTGAATACTAGACCCACAAACTCTTCTGCAAACCTCTCCATCTCCACAGGAGACAGATGAGTTAGTTCATTACTGTAGGCATGGATAACTGACGCACCTCCATTAGGCTGATGCTCAATATGAATGAGCTGTCTGAACTCCAAAGTGTCCAACCTTTTGAGGTTATTCTGAACCCGTGGCTCCTTTAGTGAGACAAATGGACACTCACTGTTCTCTGGAATTTTGGAATCATAGTTCTTGGTATCCAAATTCTTTCCACTGTAATCCTTTATGTTATCACTTAGGATGCCTTTAGGTTCTTGATCTTCAAAGTCAGATAGCAATCCTGAGCAGATGGTTTGAATAGATTTGCTATACATTTTTGGACGCTTCCGTTTTTCATTCTCTTTGTGTTTCTTTTTCTTTTTCTTCTTTACCTTTTTAATTTGTAAGTCTTCTACATTTGTTTTTGGTTTCTCCTTCCCACCTGTTGGGAAAACATTTTTTTTGAAACTCCGTATTTTAGTTATTTAAAAAACCATGCTTTAGGAACTGTTTTATAATAAATAAGCAAAGTTTACTTAAAATTAAGTTTATATTTAGGACTCATTTTACACAATATTGAAAATCACTATTTAGTCGGTCTCTCTGCTCCTCTCTACACATGCACAAATACACACCAAGGCTTAAGACAAAATTACACCTTTCTGACATGTAGCAGATGCTCAATCAGTGTTTACTGAAATAACGAAATGAGTGAATGTTTTAGAAAGCATAATCTTCAAATTTTAAATGTAGAAAATCAGAAGTGAAAAGTTGAACAAAAGTGAATACAATGCTTTCCAGGTGTCTCCCAATGATATATATGATGATATTTATGAGATAATATACAGCACATTTAAGTTCTTAAAAATTGCATAAAAATGGTATCAAGATCTAAAAATCATAAAAGGAGAAAAATACTTGCTTAGTAATAAAAGCAACAAACAGAGTAAATCCTTAGCTTTTTACTGTATTTTCTCCTTAGAAAACTACTCTTGCATCTAAAATGGGCTGTTTTGGTACACTACAGTTTACGAAGTTCCCAGTGAATACCCCAGAAGATACCATAAAGGAAATGACAAAACTAGAATAATTTATCATGTCTTAAGCACAAATGATATCCATGTACTAATAAAAAGATGAATTAAAAGGTAAAAAAAATACATGGGGTATTATAAGCTTATATATTAATGAGTTTCTGTAACCAAAGGCAAGAATAGTCTGGGTTCAAAACTTTAGAACTCCAAAAAATAAAAAAAATTAATCCACAAAGACTTTAAAACTATAAAATCTAAATGTATATATATATATATATATATATATATATACATACACACACACACACACACACACACACACACAAACACTTAGTATTACCACAGTATATTTATATGGTAATTTATTTCTATACAATAGGAAAAGTAGAAAAAAGTGAAAATTCTCACAAGAAATTGTTTCCTAAGACATTATGAGAAAGCTGTTAAGCTAAAGAGGCATTCACTGTTTTTACCTATTATTTCCCTTTTATATATAACCTTCCTGAATTTAATCGTCCCACCTACTTCTTTACCCAAATTTTTCCATCTTTACATATCTCTTTTATTCCTGTCTCAAGCAAGTAAGATATTCTGCCTGCTTTCCAAAACTAAGTCCCTCCTACCATTCTGAAAACATTTGCTTAATAGTTCTTTCCTCTTTTTCTACCATCAAACTTCTTGTAAACAGTCTATGTCCAGTGCCTTCTCTTTTTTACCTTACCATTCTCATTCCTTAAACTGTGGGTCTGCTTCCAGTCTACTCAAATTTTCTTTCCCAGAATCTTCAAATTATCAATGATATTCTCTCAAATTATTCTCTTTGATCTTTCCAAGGTTGGACAGAATTATCCAACTCATCCTTGATTATTTTTGACTTCCTTGATTACTACCTTAATTTTTGATCTGTCTTTCATCCTGAATTCTAGAGCCATATTACTCTTTAAGTTTTATATACTGTTTTAATCATACTCATTCCTTGATTCAACTGCTTTCAAAGGTCTCAATGCCTACCAAATAAATAATATAACCTCTCCAGTCTGGAAGACAATGCCCTCAAGAAACTCATGCTCTGGTCAATCTTCACTACTTGCAATTTCTTATAAGATATAACCTAGTTTTTACCTTATCTTTCTACTATTGAAAAGGCATTTCCTCTCTTAAAATACACTTGCCCTGCCCAATACTTATTACTGAACCTTCTCACTCATCCTATACAAAGTCTTGTCATTAACTTCACTTTGTTTTCTTTTATCTCCCTAGTTGGGACTGAAATCACTTCACTCTTAAGTTATTCTCTATTCCACATATATGAATATATGTGATATAGTTATATAAAGTTATTTTTTTCACTCACAGGATACCTATGTATCATATGTCCTTCAGGACACTGTACAGTATGAGTGAAACAAATAACTTTCATATAAATCCAGAGTGAATTGATATTCCCTCCCCCAATCAATGTGTCCCTCATGGCATCCAGAACATTGCTACTGATGAACATTTAGTGAATCTACAAATGAAAAGATTTCTCTTACCAACAGACTACCTGAGGTTTACAGGTTTTTCCCTTATGTCCTTTTCAAAGTTTTCCACCATATGAATACCATTTAATCCCAAGCCTGGAAACAAAAATTCTCTCAAGTTGATAGCAATTCTAAAAAGGGGAACTTTAATGTTAATAATAAACTATCACTTCAAAAAACTTATAAGTATGCAGTGAAGACCAAATTAATATCATCATAAAAGCAAAAATAAAAATCTCTCAACACTATTGATTACATAGATTTATAAAGTCATAAAGCCCTGACTGGGTGGCTCAGATGCTTGGAGCATCCTCTTGTACACCAAAAGGTTGTGGGTTCAATTCCCGGTCAGGGCACATACATAGGTTGTACTTATTAAAATCTGTGGGCCAGACACTGTAATTGGCACTTCCCCCATATTTTATCTCATTTAATCTTGACAACCTGTAAGGCAGTAATTACATTATTATTTACTTCCACTTTATAGTAAATGTATTTCCCACTGTCATCCCAGAGATCACCAATTAATTTCCAAGTGTACTTCATTTTCTTTTCCTCATCATCAGTAGGTTTCAGTTTAACTCAGTTCAAAATATCTCCTAAATTTTTCATCTGCTTTAAAGTCAAGGTTACTATTACATGTTACCAAAAAAGGTCAAATTTTAAAGCTATTTTAAATCTGTTTGCATATGTAACCTCTAGATTCACATATTTCACAGTAATGGTATGTTAGGAATCTAACATTTAACCAACTGACAGGAATTTACATCACTATACATTTATATGGATAAGAAAATGACTATCTGACTGAACCAGTAAAAAATAACTGTATGACTAAACCACTAGGGTAAACATTTCAAGCATTAATCACTAGCCATTGTTACAGCATTGGTGTAGTTAGATTTGATTCCTGCCTCAAAGGCTTACAATCTAACTAGAAAACACAGATAAAACATACAGGCAAAAGAAATAGAACAAAAGGACCATAAGCATTAACTAAGTAGCCATCAACTTAACCTCTGACATGTTTCATCAATGTTGACATAATTTTACAGAAAATAAAGTTCTGATGAGTAGAAAACAGCTTAAATAAAGTAGCACCAAAGAACATCTGGAAACATGACAAAGAATGAAATGAAAATATAGAATCTAATACTCTGTTTATCCAAAATAACATAAATTAACCAGTTATTTTGCTGTACATGTAGTGCTACAGCCTTTTCTCCTTTAGGTAAATATAAAGGCTTATGAACCCCTAACTTCAATATGAAATTAATCAAAGTCAAAATGTTTTGCTCTGTAAATTGTCAACTTGATAGGCAACCAATGAATTTGTTAGCTGCCTAGCAACCAAATGCCACTGATTCTTCTTCTTACCTTGCTGAGTGAATTTGACTGTCCTTACCTCTATTCTACCACAAATTCTCTCTGAAATAGTTCAAATTTATTGATAACATTTCTATTATTAATCATCCACCTCCATGTATAAACAGCAACTAAAAACAATTATGACAATAAAGTAAAAAGAAACAAAGAAAATATTCTTAAGCATGTAAGAAACATATAGTAAAACACTACACATTCTAATTTAGCTCAGAGTAAAATGTCCCCTCCAAATCCCAGGCTATGATATAATAACCATCAAATATTTATAAGATCACTCCCTTCACCATCCCTATCAACCTACAAAATAGCTTTAGTCTTTTATTTTAGATATTCTAAATATGAATGAAGACTAGTAATATAAACTCAAAATTAGATAACCCATTTTTAAATAATTTAAAAAACCTAACAGTTCAGTGGTGCTTAACCCTTTACTACTTTTTAATAACTCACTAAATAAATATACTAAAGACATGTTACTCTACAGATTCAAACTCCCCCACTATATTTAATTTTCATATTGTGACCATTGTTTATTCTCAGAAAATTCAGCACCAAATAACATTTATTTTAATAACTAAGCCAGTAAGTATACTGAACAATACAGTACAACTAAAATCACTGAATATAAACTTACTTTTCAGCAAAATCTTTACTTCTCCATTTTCTTTTTTGATCTCATTCATCGCTTTATGCTTCTTTTTTTCTCTCTCTTTTTCTTTATCTCTCTCTTTAATTTTGTCTTTGATTTTATCTAAAAGACAAAAAAGGAAATATTTTAAACTATTTTACAATTTTATTTTTTTCCAATTATAGTATAATTTCTAAACCTTCCTTCATATATTGAATATGGAATACATAATACATATGTCATAAATGACCAAAATGAATCATTATACATTTCATTCTGCGGATTACTTGTCACTTATTTCATGTCAACCATGTTAGACTAACTTCAAATCACTTAAAATAATGGCTAACTTGAATTGACACAGTAAATTACAGTGGGAAAAGTACTAGCTTTGACTTGGGCATATTTAAACTGGTAACATAACACTGGAAAAATTACTCAGTCTCAGTTTCCTCATCTGTAAAATGGTAACTGATACCTTTCTCATAGGTTACCATGAAGACTAAATGGAGAAAGCTATAAAATGACTTCCCAGAGCCTGTTACACACTGCCAGATGTTAGTTCCATTAACCTTGCACCTTTTAAATAAAAACAGTATCATTACTCTGGCTAGTTGGTGATATTATATTAAAATAAAGGGTATAAAAACTTAAGGAATTATTGTCTACCATCTAAAAATCAAACTTTTGAGTTTATAAAATTAACTGACGTCCTACTAATTCTTGTTTGTTCAAGTGCTTATGTACCCAGCAAAAGTCAAGAGGTAGAAGAGAATTTTAAAATAGTGATATAGTTCTTGCCCCCAAAAAGGACACTACTGATTATTAAGCCACGATAGAAGCGTACAGAAAACATAACATATCCTTCAATGTAATAGAAATTATATAGTTCTATAAATATTACATAATTTCTTAAACTCTTCCTTACTTTCCTTTCTATCCTCATTCATGCCCTGACTACCTAACTATGTAGATTACTGTTTAGACTGCACTGTCCAATAGAAGTATAATGTTCACCACATATGTAAATTTAAAAATATACTAAAAGAAATGGTGAAATTAATTTTAATAATATATTTAACCAATATATCTGAAACATTTCAAAATGAAACCAAAACTAAAAAAATGTGATATTATATATTCTTTTCTCATAATAAGATTTCAAAATGCAGTGCATACACCACAACTCAGTTAAAAATATCAACAGTGACTACTTTCGGCCAAGGTGGAGGCGTATGTAGGTAGACAGGCTGTGACTCCTCACACAACCAAAATAAGGACAACAATACAGAAACAAAACAACAACCAGTACGGACAGAAAACTGAACTGTATGGAAGGCGGACAACCAAAGAGTTAAAATAAACACATTTCATCCAGACCGGTAGGAAGGGCGGAGTCGGGCAGCCGGGCAGAGAAGGGTCACAGCACAAACAGCGGTGGCACTGGGCGTGCAAGGCATCCCAGGCACGCAAGACCACAGCAGGTGGACCCTGGGCATGTAGGCAGCAGCTGGCAGACCCTAGGCACAGGGTGGCAATGGGCAGACCCAGTGAAGCGAGGCACTAAGCGCAAGGCAGCTGGCTAACCAGCTGGTCCCACATTCATGCGCAGATAAACCAGGTGAAACTGGGGAGTGACACAGACTGCGCAACCCAGGGTCCCAGAGCTGGGAAAGAGAGCCTTAAAACACCAATTGAAAATACCTGTGGGAGTTGAGGTGCAGGGAGAGACTCCAAGCCTCACGGGAGAGTTCCTTGGAAAGACCCACAGGGTTCTAGAACATGCACAAGCCCACACCCACATGGGAATTAACACCAGAACGGCCCAGTTTGCTTGGTGGAAGTGGTGGAAGGGACTGAAATCCAACAGAGAGGGGAACAAGAAACACTGTTCCCTCTCAGACCCTACCCCCACATACAGCATCACAACCAAGCAACTGGGTCACCCTGCCCTGTGAACACCTAAGGCTCCGCCCCTCACTACATAACAGGCCCAACAAGACAAAAAAAAAAAAAATCGCCCAAATGAAAAACAGATCAAAGCTCCAAAGCAAACACAACTAAGTGACCAAGAGATAGCCAACCTATCAGATGCACATTTCAGCGTACTGGTGATCAGGATGCTCACAGAATTGGTTGAATTTAGTTGTAAATTAGATGAAAAAATGAAAGCTATGCTAAGTGAAATGAAGGAAAATGTACAGGGAACCAATAGTGATGGGAAGGAAACTGGGTTTCAATTCAATGGAGTGGACCAGAAGGAAGAAAGAAACAACCAAACAGAAAAGAATAAAGGCACAAGAATTCAAAAAGATGAGGAGAGGCCTAGGAACCTCCAGGACATCTTTAAATGTTCCAACATCCGAATTATAGGGGTGCCAGAAGGGGAAGAGGAAGAGCAACAAGTGGAAAACTTATTTGAACAAATAATAAAGGAGAACTTCCCCAGCAAAGGAAATAGACTTCCAGGAAGCCGAGGAAGCTCATAGAGTCCCAAAGAAGTTGGGCCCAAGGAAGAACACACCAAGGCACATCATAATTACATTAGCCAAGATAAAAGATAAAGAGAGAATCCTAGAAGCAGCAAGGGATAAGGAGACAGTTACCTACAGAGAAGTTTCCATCAGACTGTCAGCTGATTTCTCAAAAGAGACCTTACAGGCAAGAAGAAGCTGGAAAGAAGTGTTCCAATTCATGAAAGGCAAGGACATCCAAGCAAAGCTTTCTAGCAAAGCTTTCATTTAGAATGGAAGGGAAGATAAAGTGTTTCTCAGATAAGGTCAAGTTAAAGGAGTTCATCATCACCAAGCCCTTATTTTATGAAATGTTAAAGGGACTTATCTAAGAAAAGATAAAAAAACATGTACAGTAAAATGACAGCAAACTCACAATTATTAACAACCACACCTAAAGCAAAACCAAAAGAAACTAAGCACACAACTAGAACAGGAACAGAACCACAGAAATGGAGATCACATGGAGAATTAGCAACAGGGGAGTGGGAGGAGGAGAGAGGGGTAAAAGGTACAGAGAATAAGTAGCACAGATGGTAGGTAGAAAATAGACAGGGGGAGGGCAAGAACAGTATAGGAAATATAGAAGCTAAAGAACTTATGACATGTGGACATGAACCAAAGGCAGAGAAGAGGGTGGGTAGGAGAGGGTGTACAGGGTGGAGGGGAATGAAGGGAGGGAAATGGAACAACTGTAATAGCATAATCAATAAAATATATTTAAAAAGTATCAATAGCTGCATATTAAGTGTGCAATAACCACATGATGCTAGTGGCTACCATAATCAATAACTCAGGTCTATCCTACATAGAGACAGTTCTCAAAAAAAAAAATTAAATCCCTGTCATATAATAAGCATCTTAAAAGTTATACTCATTACTGATAAAAATATACCAATTCAAATAAGATATTTTCACCCATCAAACTGACAGTGTCCTTTTTTAAAAAGTGATAATACTGAAAGCAGATGAGAAGACAAGGGACTCACTGACTTTATGATGCATCACTGAGTATAAGGAAAGGATTAGGGTACAGAGGTAAGTAAAATATATAAGGTCCTCATTTTTTACATATAACATAAATTACAGACTAAATTAAGCTGTTCTCACATTTTTTATTACTTGGCTACTCTTACTTTTTGATATTTAAAGTCCTGTTATAGGGTGTCATCCACCCTTAAAATGTTACTCCAAATAGTTCGGGCTTAGACTCATACATGTTACGGTTTTCTAAATAATCACACACTCTTTAAAACAAACTATTTACATAACATCTAAAATCAAAACTGATTGCAGGGGTGGGAATGGAGGTGGAAGAGAGTATGGAGGGATAAATGGTAATAGAAAAAATACATAGATACATACATGGAATAATAATACAAATAAAATAAAAACCAAAGCAGTCATCTGAAATATCTCTGCAATTCATTTCCCAGTTATCTCTATTAATCTTATTATTCTAAAGTGTTATTTCAGTACTATTAATCTTTTAATATATATATACAGGAAAAAGCATGTAAGTTCAATTTTCACAAAAATGAACAGCACCTCAAACCTCTTATCCTCCCTTCTAGTATTTTTGTAGCACCCAAAGGTTAACCATGATCCTGACTTCTAACCACATAGATTAAAACTACACAATTTTTCTGGCATACATAAAGAATATGATATACTATAAATCTACTACAGTTGCAAAATACTTTGCAGAATAAAATTATATTACATTCTCAGGAAATAAACTATTATATGGTAAAACCAAAAGTTTTTATATACCATATTTATAAATATACTTGTAGACTTTATTTTTTAGAGCAATTTTAAGTTCACAGAAAAACTGAACAAAAAGTACAGTTTTTCCCAGATATACCTCCTGCCATTACACATACCATTTTAAAAATATTTATAATATATACTTTTAGAAAACACAGTGAATGATAACAATTCAAATTATTAAAAGCCATTATTTTTTAAGTGACAAAAGTTTTTAAGATGCTATAATAGGAACATGTTAGTTTCACAACACAAAAAAAGGGTCTTAGAATATTCCTTCCAGTTCAAGTACAGTTAAATGGCTCAATTAAAGGTAAGTTGAAGGTCTGAGGTCATTATATCAAAAACATCTATAGAGGTGAGGCTTCTGTCAGGATGGTGGTATAGGTAAATGCAGTACTTGAAACCTCTCACAACCACATCAAAATTATAGTTAAATTACAGAACAACCATCATTCAGAAGACTGAAATCTAGCTGAAGAGGAGGCCTATGACTAAAGATACAAAGAAGCTATATGGAGACTGGCAGGAGGGGTGGAGAAGTATAATAGGCTGGCCCCACACCCATACATGGCCGTTAAAAATAGGAAGGAACATCTCCAGGGAGGTGTTCCCCCTAGAGGACCCCCCAGAGGAGCAAGGGTTCTGACCCAACATCAGAACCCTCAGCCCAGGGTCCTAGTTCCAGGAAGAGAAGTCCCCATAACTTCTGGCTGTGAAAACCAGAGGGGATTGTGGTTGAGTGAAACAGAGGCTCCTGGAGTCCCAAGTGTTCCTGTTAAACGGCCTAAATATGGACTTTTTCGGACTCATTCACTCTGAGCTCCAGTGTTGCCAGAATTCTAAAGGAACCAGAAAAACACGAGGAGGAAATAAATTGTCTGACTTCAGGGCAAGGGCTAGAGGGGCAGCTTTCTCCCAGACAGAAGTACTGGCAGAGATGCTGTTCCTTTGCTGAGCCCTCCCCCGACAGAACTGGAAGACAGGTGCCATATCTGAATCTCCATCAACCTGGCTAAGACTGTCCTGGTGATTCCCTAAGGCCTTGCCCCACCAAATTGTCAGTCCACCCAAGCTATTTCCAGTGGCTTTTCCATACAAATGGCTTCTCTTGGCACATGCTTTGGACTTGCCTAAAATCTCTCAAACAAGCAGCATCTGGCCTCAGTATACCCCATACCTCTTGCTAAGTGGCCCTGAGCATGGCCCTGAGCATGGCCCCATGCCAGCCCCTTGGCAGCCAGCCTCGGTTCGAAGCTTGGCCTCTCCCAGGGACCCTTCAAGCCTAGCACAAGTAGCAGCCATCTGCAGATTAACTCATGCCAAGGGGCCCTGACAGGGCATGGGAAGTGACTGACCTTGTGCCTCCAAGGAGGCCCCAGAACCAGTGCACCTGGTAGACAGCTTCAGACCATGCTGGATTACAAGCCTATTACCCACACGAGTGAAAAACTCAAGGGGTGGACTTGTAGCACCAAAGTCTCACTGAAAGTCTCCACGGGGTCAAGCCCTATACAGCAGCTCTTCTGCTGCAGTAGGTCCTTACAGCTGATGGGCCTGTGTGTGAATCCCTCAGCAATGTGCCAACAACAATCAAGGCTCAACTACAATAGGATAGTGCACACAGCTCACACAAGGGTGCATCTGAAGCACCCAGCTCAAGTGACTGAGAGGGCTATACCACTGGGCCCTACATAAAGCCACTGTATTAAGTACAAGAGACATAGCAGCACTACCAAATACATGGAAACAAACAGAAGGAGCCTAAATGATGACAAAGAAACTGATCCCAAATAAAAGATTGGGAGAAATCTCCAGAAATAGAAGCAAGCGAACTACCAAATATAGAGTTCAAAATAATGGTTCCTTGAACAAAGGATGTTCAAGGAACTTAATGAGAATTCAACAACATAAAAAAAGGACCTGGAAACCATGAGAAAGAACCAGTCAGAAATGAAGGATATACTTACTGCAATGAATAAATTACAGGAAATTAACAGTAGAGTAGGTGAAGAGGAAAATCAAATCAGCAATTTGGAATATAAGAAAGCAGGAAAAAAAAAACAATCGTAACAGCAAAAATTTTTAAAAATCCATAAAAATGAGGATAATGTAAGGAGCCTCAAAGACAACTTCAAGGGTTATCAATATGTGCACCATAAGGGAGTGCTAGAAGGAGAAGAGAAAGAGCAAGAAACTGAAAACCTATTCGGGGAGAAAAAAATGACAGAGCCCTGGCTGGGTGGCACAGGTGGTTAGAGAATCATCCCATACAACGAAAGGTTGTGGGTTTGATTCCTGGTTAGGGCACATACCTAGGTTGCAGGTTCAATCCCTGGTCAGGACGTATACAGGAGGTAACCAATCAATGTTTCTGTCTCACACAGATGTTCACCCCCCTTTCTCTCTCTCCTTCCCTCTTTCTCTTTCTCCCTCCCCCTACACTCTTTAAAATAAAAATATATATATATCCACAAGTGAGGATTAAAAATAATAATGACAGAAAACTTCCCTAACCTGGTGAAGGATATAAACACAATTCCAGGAAGTGTGGAGTCCCAAACAATATGAACACAAAGAGACCCACACCAAGACACACCAATTAAAAAGCTAAAGGTTAAAGACAAAGAGAGAATCTTAAAAGCAGCAAGAGAAAAACAGTTAGTTACCTACAAGGGAGTTCCCATAGGACTGTCAGCTGATTTCTCAATAAAAACTTTGCAGGCTAAATGGGATTGGCACAAAATATTCAAAGTGATAAAAAGCAAGGACCTACAACCAATATTACTCTGCCCAGCAAAGCTATCATTTACAATTGAAAAACAGATAAACACCTTCCCAGACAAGAAAATGTTAAAGGGTCTTCTTTAAGAAATAGGGAGAAAAGATTTTAAAAATGAGTAATAAAGTCATAATAAATATCAACAATTACTTTAAATGCAAATGGATCAAATACTTCAATCAAAAGACATCTGGTGTTTGAATGGATAACAAGACTCTTACATTTGTGGTTTACAAGAGACTCACTTCAGATCAAAAGACACCCACGCACTGAAAGAAGAAAGGGATTAAAACATATTTCATGAAAATGGAAACATAAAGATAGGGTAGCAATACTTAAAACAGACAAAACAGACTTTAAAACAAACACTATAGCAAATAGACCAAAAAGGATCTAGTAACTTCACTTCTAGGTATTTATCCAAAAAACCAAAAACAGTAAATCAAAAAGACATATACATCCATATTTACTGCAGCATTATTTAAGATATGGAAGCAATGTGTCTATCAACAGATTAATGGATCAACAAGCAGTGGTTCATACATACAACGGAAAATGATTCAGCCATAAAAGAGAATGAAATCTATAACAACGTGGATGGACCTAGAGGGCATTATGCTAAGTGAAATAAATCTGACAGAGAAAGGCAAATGCCAGGTGATTTCACTTAATATGTGGAATCTAAAAAACAAAATAAACAAACAAGCAGAACACAAACAGACTCACAGGTAGAGGAAACATTTTGACAGTTGCCAGATAGGGCGAGGGTTGGGAAGTTGGGAGAAAAAGGTGAAGGTATTTAGAAATACAAATTGGTAATTACAGAATAGTCATGGGGCTGTCAAGCACAGCACAGGGAATATAGTGAATAATATAATAAATATATACGGTGTCAGATGGTTACTACATTTATTAGGATGATAATTTCTTAAGTTATGTAAGTGTCTAATCACAGGGCTGTACATCTGAGACTAATAGAATATTGTACAACTGAAATTTAAAATTCAAAAAATGTTTAAAATATCTACAGAAATAAAAACAATGGCATAGCCAAGACAAGAACAGTGACTGACAACATCATTGCAATTATCTCCCACTACACACCCAAAATGTTTTAAGTAAATGAAGCAAACACATACCACCCATATATACCTAATAAAAAACCACTTTTGTGGCACAACTGCTGTCCCAAACTACATAACCTGTCTAGGTCTTTCAATCTACCTTTTACTCTTCCTGGAAATTTTTGTTTGTCAGAGTGTATATTTTTTCAAAATCTAACTTTAAATTCTTCAATTAAGGTTTCTGTGATCATGTTACAGATAACAAAGATGTTATATTACACGTTACAGGTAAATATAGCCACAAGAAAATGAGAAGCCTTATTATAAGCTCGGAATATCAAGGTTCAAGTTCAAACTCTGTGAACTTGAAAACTAATAAACTTTCAAATCTGTAGTGTCAGCTGTAAAATCAAGTTTATGTAAAGACTAAATAGGAAATATATACAAAAGATTCTATAAAGATATAAGCCTTATGAATGTAGAATATTATCTACTAAATATATCCAGATAAACACAGATATCTACCAATAGTGAGCCATATAAACATTTTTGGCCATGAGAAATCAGAACACCACTGTCTATAAAATCTCAAGTCAGCCACTACCACACTGTTATGCATTCATACTTATAAAAGTCACTGCCAGATTTTTTCACAAGGAAAATGGCTCCCGGGCATCATGTTTACTGTAATATATTACTCTTTTTTAAAAAACTGTCCTTATTCATTTCTTTTCATGACCAAAAATTTATAGTTTTATCATTTGTAGTCTATCTAAAGCCTCAGAAGAATTTCTAGGTCACTTTCCCATCACAATTCTCAGAATAAAAGTAAAAATTATTACACTATAAGGACAAGAAATTATCTGTTTTGAAAAAGTACAACTTGAAATAAGTACAATTTTATTTTAAAATAAAAAGAGGCACAGAGGGAAAACAGATGCAAATATACCCATAACACAGTTTGAACCTAAAGAGGCAAAAGAAATACAAGACAGGAGGAAAGGAGAAGGAATAAATGACTAAATCATTATCAACCCAGAACAAAACTATAAATTATATATGTGGAAAAACACTAATGCACTAAAGACCTACATTGTGTGCAAAAGTAAAGATATAAAAAAGAAAGCTTATGAAAATAATTTAAAACAAAATATAAATGCGATTTTCAAATATGGTCAATTTATGATTTTACACCATATGCCATATGTGTATCAATGTAATGTGTATTTCATTCACCCAATACATTTCTGTTGTGCACTTACGTGCAAGAGATAAAAATAAATAATAGTGTTGCACTAAAAAATCTTACAATTAACTAGATATAAGTTGATTCTTATTGTAAGTACCACTTTGGAAAACCAGTTCTGAAATAGCAAAACCTTTTTTTCATCTGGTTATAATAAAATGCACTAGTCTCCACCAGTATAAAAGTCATCATAATAATATAGAGATAAAAATACATACACACACATACATGTAAAAATATCAAATGTGCCCTAGCTGGTACAGCTCCGTGGATTGTGCAAGAGCCTGGGAACCAAAGGGTCACTGATTTGATTCCCAGTCAGGGCACATGCCTAGGTTGTGGGCCAGGTCCCCAGTGGGGGGTGTGCGAGAGGCAACCACACATTGATGTTTCTCTCCCTCTCTTTCTCCTTCTCTTCCCCTGTCTCTGAAAAATAAATAAATAAATAAATTCTTTTTAAAAAAGAGCTGAAGTTTAAAAAAGTGAGAAATACAATTTAGTCTTTTTAGCATGACAAAAATTTAAACTCTCATTATCATACTCATATTGATAACTTCAAAAACAGGAAATTAACTACTCAAAACTAAAAAAACAGTAGTTGAGTATCACTTCATTTCTATTGTCTCAGCCATCATTTATCATTCTAGGTCAGAAAAGTGACAGCTATAATTTCTGACAGTTCTTTCAGGACTATTCTCATTTGTTCTGTGCTAAGAAACTAGATCAGGTCCATTAGTATTAAACTGTATAATATAGTAAGTAGGTTCTTGTATCTCTAGCTCTATTACAGCAAATTTCATACTGTAACTGGTTAGTTATAAACATCTTTATCATCATCCCTCTCCCCACCAGTATACCATCTTGAGGATAGAGAAGGCTCTCTCCCTCAATGAATGTGTATTAGATACATGAAATGGGTCTAGTGATAGCATACATTATGACTTTCTCCCCTATGAGATGCTCTCGGTTGATTTCTGTTCATCTTTTCTTCTTTTCCTCTGCCGTGCCATAACAAAGAAGGGAATTCTTAGACCATAAAACCTTCCAGGAGTGGTCCCTAAAATTATTTCCCTTTTCTAACTGTACTGTTATTTTTGACAAAAAGCTCTAAGATTTAATAAAGCTACTCCTTCTCTGGCTGGTGTGGCTTAGTGGATTGAGCACCAGCCTGTGAACCAAAGGGTTGACAGTTCAATTCTTCAGTCAGGGCACATACCTGGGTTGCGAGCCAAGTCAGGCCCCCAGTAGGGGGAGAGTGAGAGGCAACCACACATGGATGTTTCTCTCCCTCTTTCTCCTTCCCTTCCCCTCTCTCTAAAAATAAAATAAAATATTTTTAAAATAAAAAATAAAATAAAGCTACTCTTCCAATAACATTAGAGATCCATGATTTTTCTGGATATCAATAAAGGCAATCCCCCCACAAAAGATAATGGGCTAATTTCCTTTTTTATGTAGAATTCTTTTTAAATAAAACACTCTTAAAACTTAATGCCTACAAAAAATAAGAAAAATAAGACAATAAAATTTAGTTTAAAAAAATTAAAATATACAAAATAGAAAAAAGTGCAAATTTCAAAGAATGTCAAGGTCAAATAAACATTTAAAAGGTTCAACCTTATCAGTATTCAAAGAAATACAAATTAAAATAATATGAAAATAAATTTTATTTATCAAGTTGACTAATTTTCTTAAAAATAATAATCACTGTTAAAAAGGGTAAAAAGCAAAATAGACATTTCTACACAATGATAATGAGTAAAAACTGACAGTTTTATTAGAGGACAATTAAAAAATATGTTGAAAAGCATTAAAATTCATTATTCCTTTGATTCCACTGTTCCACTGCTAGAATCTCATTAAAAGAAAATAACCACATCTGCACAAATACACATGTACAAGGGTCCTCATCCCATATTATTTATAATAGTGAAAAACTGTAAATAACTTAAATGCTTCATATGGAGATTGGTTAAATAAATCTGAGTATATTCATAAATGGAAAATTATTAAGCCATTAAAAGTTGTTTGATTACAGTTAACATCATGGGAAAAACGTTCATGACATGTTAGAGGAAAACTACAAGTTAATATATATAAATTTAAATCTATAAAAGGATCCCAAACCTGTCACATACATGTGTACATGCATACCTATATACACACAAACATACAGGGGTGGGCAAAAGTAGGTTTACAATTGTGAGTATGCAAAATGGTATATTCTTGTATTTTTTTAAATTATTGTATTATTTATTTGTATCACAATTGTAATACACATACACACAGGGGTGGGGCAGAAGTAGATTTACAGTTGTTGAGAACACAAAACAGTTTATTCTTTTTTTTAAGATTTTTAAAAAGATTTTATTTATTTATTTTTAGAGAGGGAAGGGAGGGAGAAAGAGAGAGAGAGAAAGATCAATGTGTGGTTGCTGGGGGCCGTGGCCTGCAACCCAGGCATGTGCCCTGACTAGGAATCGAACCTGCGATGCTTTGGTTCCCAGCCCATGCTCAATCCACTGAGCTATGCTAGCCAGGGCCAAAACAGTTTATTCTTGTATTATTATTTATTGTATTGTATTCCCTAAGAACAATTGTAAATCTACTTTTGCCCCATCCTGTATATATGTATACATACACAGAGGGATCTTAGAACAAGGGAAATTGTTTAAAAGGTTATATAAGAGTTAGACTTCTGAGTCCCTACCCTCAACCCAAACAGTCTAGTAATTCTTTCAATCTCATACCTTAAGGCACACATGGTATTTTCATTTTCTGGAGAAAATGAACAGACTTCCAGACTCAGGTTCCCCAGGCAAGGCAAAGGTTAGAGCTCAAAATAAACTGACTATACTTTCCTAATATGCTTAAAGTGAATTATATAAGGAAATTAAAGAAAAAAAACTTTTGGAGATTAAACATACAATGGGCAAAGTCAAAAAACTTAATTAAAAGTTTGGAAGATAGTTGAGATAACCATCCAAAATACAGAGCAACAAGATAAGTAGTGGAAAACAGCAGAAAATAAGATGACCTAAAGCATCTATCTGCAGGAGATCTAATATCAAATTAACTAAAACTTCAGAAAAAAGAACATAATTTTATAGGGAATAAAACTATATTTTAAAACACAATAAAAAATATTTTCTTAGAAAAGATCAGTTTCCAAAATGAAGATTCTGTCAAAGGATGAGTACAAAGCATGGAAGTCACCATCATAGCCCCCTTCCCACACACACACCAGGCACACCATCATGAAATTTCATTACACTGGGTATATAAAAAGATCTTAAAAACCTCCAGACTTGGGGATAGGGAGGTGGAAGAGAACACATATAAGAGATCAGTAACAGTGTGGAACTGGACTCTTCAACATTAACAGTAGATGATAGAAAGCAATACAACAGGGCCTTCAAAACTCTGAATGAAAATAATTTTTAACCTAAAATTCTACAATCTGCCAAACTGTCAAGTATAAAGGAAGATATTTGCAGACAAGCAAGTTTAAAAATTTTTACCAAACATGGATCATTTCTTAGGAAGTTACTTGAGGGTGTGCTCATGTAAACTGAGCATAATGGAGGAAGACATTAGAACAAGGAATCGGGACTCAGCACAAGAAAGCACACTTTCATCAGTATGAAAGCACACTTTTCATCAGTATGAAAGCTATGCAGCTGGCTCAAAAAAATAATCAACCAGCTCATATCAAAGTACAAGAACAGAGCACTGTGAAACAAGATTTCCAGGGATAAAGAGGAATTGCCAGATTAACTCTTATCACAGAACACAGAGAACAAGGCAGAAAAATGAAGCAATAGGTATACATATAAATGAAAAAGAGAGGCAATTGTTAACTATATGAAAACCAAGAAGACCATACAGAAAAGGATCTCTGATCCGCATTGAACAGTAAGTCATAACAAGCACTGATTATTACTTTAACTAAGGTTATTATTGAGAAAGGTTAAGGTTATGAAATTATTGAGAGAAATAGAAAAGAAGCCAGGTTGTTTTTAAAAGTGCTAAATTCTTATTTATATTAACAAGAATGCAGTATACATCTAAAAATGATCAACCCCCACAAAAAGTAATATGAGCATGTTATTCAGAAAGCTGGAATTCAAGGATGAGAAGCAAAAGAGTTACTAAGGAGAAATAAAAGAGCTTGGGTCAAGGAATGGACAGAATCAGGACCATTTCTAACTATAAACCTTTCAGCATTGTCTGATTTTTTTAAATTAAATTTTATTTTATAATTTACAAAGTCATGGTCTTCCTCCCCAAGACCCGTAATCCCAGTCTAAAGTCATGGTCTTCCTCCCTAAAACCCATAACCCCAGTCTAAACACACACACAAATCAGACAAATCCCAATTGAGGGACATTTTACAAATTACCAGACCAATACTCCTCAAACTGTCAAAGTCACCAAAAGCAGGCACAGTCTGAGAAACTGCCATAACTAAGAGGAGCATAAATAGACATGACGACTACATGCAATGTGGTATCCTGGTGGGCATCCTTGAACCGAGAAAGGGCATTAGGTAAAAATTAAGGAAATCTGAAAGAAGGATGGTTTTTAAGTTAATGATAATGTATCAATATCAGTTCATTAATTATGACAAATATACTATACAAATGTAAAATTTTAATAAAAGGAGAGTGAGTATAGAGTTTTGGGGGAACTTTGAAACTTTTCTGTAAACCTAATATTATTTTAAAAGTAAAAACTTACTAAAATTTTTATTTATATAAATTTATAAGGGTAAAACATAATTAAAAGAAATACACAAGATTCACACAGGTGTGTACATATGCATATAAATTTAACACTATGTAATGTTAAATTTCCTTTGCATAAATCTCTGTTAAGTAAAAAGAGCAAATTATAGAAAAATGCATATAGTATATTTAGGTTTTTAAATATAAGCCATACAGTCTTTTTTCTATGTGTATGTGTATGAAGTCTGTCCAGAATAATATAATGAGAACGGTTTGTGTGACATCGATGTAACCTGGCAGCCAAGGAGAGTGGACTGGAATGCACATGTGTGAACAATGAAAACTTCACTGTAGTAGTAAGTGGGGGCAGTAGACACTGTTGAAGGAGCCTGTGTACTCTGTAGCCATCACATTCAAAATGACTGAAAAAGTAGAGCAGATTGTAATGAGAACCTGCACCAAGTTTTGTGTTAAGCTTGAGCATTTGTCCTCAGAAACTATTTGGATGATTCAGAAGGCCACAGCTATGGGCAACTGGTGATTGGCAGCTTCATTACAGCAACACACCCACTCATGCATCACATCTCAGGGAGAGATTTTTGGTAAAACATCTAATCACCCAGATGACTCAGCCCCCCCCCACCCCCCCACCCCACCCCCGTAGAGTCCAGGTTTGATGCCTTACAACCTCTGGCTTTTCCCAAAACTAAAATCACCTTTGAAAGGAAAGAGACTTCAGACCATTGACAAGATTCAGGAAAATACGATGGGGCCGTTGAGGGCATCTGGGAGAACTGTGTGAGGCACCAAGGTGCCTACTTTGAAAGGGACTGAGGCATCATTGTCCTGTGTACAATGTTTCTTGTATCTTCTTCAATAAATGTCTCCATTTTTTCATATTATTTGCCTGGATATCTTCTGGACAGACCTCATACATTCTAAAAATCATGGTATTTAATTTAAAAAATTATAAAAATAGTACTTTATATATTTTCTATTAAATTAACACTCTAAACTTAATATACAGGGGCTTCTACCTCTAGCCATGATGCAGTAATAAGGACCTTCTGGACAGACCTTGTAGTTCCACAATAAGACAAGGAATAATGTAGAAATGGGTTCCAGAAACCAGGGCAGGGAAGAACACCCTCCCTTCCTAATTAAGAGATGGCCAAGATCTGACAAACATGAGGCAGACAGGAACTCTTACCTTTGCAACAGCGTAAGTGGACCTAGAGATTATCATGCTGAGAGAAATAAGCCAGTCAGAGAAAGACAAATACCATATGATCTCACCTACATGCAGAATGTAATGAACAAAACAAAATGATGAACAAAATAAAACCAGAGGCAAGTATACATGGAATACATTGACAGATCTCAGAGGCAAGGGGGTGGGGGACGGGGGCCCCAGAAGAGATTAGCCAAAGAACATATATGTATATAAAGCATAGCCCAAGGACACAGACAACAATGTGGTAAAGGCCAGGATAGGGTGGGGAATACAGGGGCTGGATGGAGAAGGGCAAGGGGCTTATACTAACTAATCTCTGAAGACCCCTTTTCTTTTGCAATATTCATTGATTCTATATTTCTATTTTATTTTTATTATTTTTTTAAGATTTTATTTATTAGCTTTTAGAGAGAAGAAAAAAGAGGGAGGAAGAGAGGGAGAAACATCAATGTGCAAAAGATACATCGATTGGTTGCCTCTTGCACTCCCCCAACTGGGGACCTCGCCTGCAACCCAGGCATGTGCCCTGACTGGAAATTGAACCAGTGACCTTTCAGTTCACAGGCTGGTGCTCAATCCACTGAGTCACACCGGCCAGCATTCTATGTTTCTATTTTATAATGGGAAAAACTTAGTACAATGATTCATACAGTAACAACTTCCTATATTTTGTACAGTAATGCAAAAATGTTCTGCCTATAGATATTATGAGAAAATTCAAACTGTACAATACTTATCTCTCTTATGATTTGGGAATAAATGGGTTGCTTTCACTATCATACTCAAGAACCACTCCAACCCCAAAGGAACAGAATTTTGAAAATAGGACAGTTTAAGACAGCTGGGGATTAAGAAACCTTAAATGTACTCTAATACAGTGGAAATAGCTGAGGCTTTGTACTTAGACATGTTTACTTTGCCACTAACTGACCAACTGACACAAAATAAGTTACCTAACTGTTTTGACAGATAAGAATACTGAGGTATTCTTATCAGGCAAAGATAATAGCACTATCTTTAATATTTTTATGAGGATTAAAGGAGATAAATGCATTATTTTCAACACTATGCCCAATACATAATAGGTATTTGACAAATGTATTATTATTAAATACAAAGAGAAGAATTTTATTAGGAAAGCATCTAGTAACATGCATATTGATAAAATAGTATAGCAATAGTAGTCACAAAAACACAGAAAGAAGAGAAAACAAAAAATACATACATACATACCTACATGAAAGCCAATCCATGGAAAAATGGTTTGGGCTCCCTCTCCTGCCATTATTAAAAATTTTAGGTCAGGTTTTCCTCACTGAGCTACCAAGGAAAGATCTGCCTCCAAAACAGAAGTACAATTACTTCTGCTTTCAGTATATTGTAAAATTAAGACATGAAGTAGAGACATTATACAGAATTAAATCACTATAGTCACTGAGTCTTCTACTCTAGTTACCATGTAAAATATGACTCACATACAACTTGGGGCATTCTAGATCTCTAAATCAACATTATACAATTATACAATTTAATCAAAATTCTAACATATAATGAAAACTGTAAATCATATAGTTCTTTCTGGTTAATGATAACAATATATGTGGCAACCACTGCTCTTGTTTTAACTCTCAATTATATTTTTCCATACAACCAATTAAAGTTATAAATTTTAAAAACATATATTTAGCTAGTATCACTGTGTAACTCTCATATAGGTGCTTCATCTATTTTTAGTTCAATTTAGAATATGCTCTAAGTGAATTTTTATGATACAAATATATCTATTAATGTTGGGAACCATCCTGCCTGGTTTGAGGAGCTGTAGCCTCACCAACAGGTGAGAAGGTCCCACGGCTAGGACTAAGTAAAGAGACCTTGGGACCATAAGCCACTAAGGAGACAAAACTTATCCTCCCATCAGAGGCACAGCCTCTGCACCCCTTTACTTCACCCTGCTTGGCCTGGGCAGATAACTGGTGAGCCAATGACAGGTAAGATTCCTCAAGGAAGGAACAACCTAAGACAGGCACAGTCTTGAAGGGGCCATCAGGGAAGGACTTAGGGGACTATAGAGAAGGGACAAAAGACCCTTACCCCTTGGCTTTGTCATAGCCTGAGTCCTCATTCTATCCATAAAAAGTCTCCTAATCCCTTGGCAGCCTTGCTTTCCCCGTTTGACTCAAGCCTGAAAGAATGCCAGAGGTGGATGCAACCCTGTGCTGGAACAGGTGGTTCCCAGAGGCAATCAGACCTCAGAAAGAATGCATTAAATCCTGTGAAAGGATGCTTTGTTAAGAATGCCCTCAAGTCAATGTATACTAAATGTTTAGGGTCCAAGCACAAAAAGAGTTTCTTTCCTCAGATTTTATGGCTGATTGGCATCACTATGTCTACCAGACCCTGACTCAAAAGGACCCTCCTGGTCCCAGAAATGTCATCTGTAAACCGTATCTCCTTTCTTTGATATGTATTTCTATGCAAGCTAAACTCAATAAAAGCCCAAGGGAAAAGGTGCTCAGGGCTCTTCTCCTCTGAGAGATTAGCCAGCCTTTTCTCCCCAAGCAGATCATGTCTTGGTAGTCTTATTCTCATCCCCAGCAGCTGGGAGAACTCTGCGGGATGGAGTTCTCCCACATATTAAGGCCTAAGGCCCTAATATGTATATAGGGAGGAACTAGTTCAGACTTCCAAAGCGAGGTTATAAATATACTTCCTTCCACCTAGGTCTCTTGGAATCCTAAGTTGCCATGTAACAAATCCAACTATCCTGATGAAGAGATCATATGGAAAGGCTTTGAAATGACATGAAAAAAGAGGGGCTTAGTTCAGCATCTGACAAGGCAACTGGTACATGAACAGAGTCATGTTAGACCTACCAGACAAGACCAGTCACCAACTGAACACCACTGAGCAACCCCACATGAAGCAAAATCACCTAGTCAATCCTGTTGGAATTCATGACCCACAAAATCATCAGATATAGCCCTGGCTGGTGTGGCTCAGTGCTTGAGCACCAACCTGCTTATCAAGGGGTCACCAGTTCAATTCCCAGTCAGAGTACATGCCTGGGTTGCAGGCCAGGTCCCCAGTAGGGGATGTGCAAGAGGCAACCACACATTGATGTTCCTCTTCCTCTCTTTCTCCCTCCCTTCCTCTCTATAAAAAATAAATAAAATCTTTTAAAAAAATCATCAGATATAAAATGGTAATTGTTTTAAGCCATCATGTTTAAGGTTAGTTTGTAACATAGCAATACATAATGCAGCCTTTACAAATTCTTCTTATAGTTAATGAAGAAGGTTTTTTGAATAAGTTATATATTGGGTTGGCCAAAACGTTCACTTAGTTTTTTTCTCTCAAATAAAAGACACTTTTCATTTTCACCAATAACTTTATTGATTTGGACACTTTAAGTATGTCAGCTATCTCCCATGTGGCATGACAATAACTGTTCTCATATAATGTCTTGATTCCATCACTATCAACTTCAACTGGTATACCCAACTGTGGAGCACTGTCCAGCAAGACATCTCCAACATGAAATTTTGCAAACCACTTTTGACATGTTCCAGCAGTCACAGCACCTTCTCCATACATTACAAAAATCTTCTCGTGTTTCTGTTGCATTTTTACCTTTCTTGAAATAATAAAGCATGATATGCCAAAATGTTGCTTATATCCTTCTATATTCAGTATTAAAATGGCTACAAAAAATTCACCAATTTTTATAAAATCTTTTAAATGCACACTGATATGACAGCTGTCACAATACAAACAAAATTGTTTCAAAAAGTTAAAGACAACTGGAGCCATCTTACCAAAAAAATAAAAAACAAAACCCACAAATGAACTTTTTGGCCAACCCAGTATGTACAAGACATTCACAAAAATGTCAAAATAGAACTTGTCTTATAAAACATAGATATTTTTAAATCTAAGAGTAAAGGGCTACAATAAAAGTGCTGAGCAATATATATCCGAGCTATTATATAATAAAGAGAATCAAGTATCTCAAAATTATGTCCTCCCTTAGCTTTTGTGACATTGCATAGTTCACCTATCTAGTTCCCATGAATGTTACACTTACATAATCTCTCTACCTAAAACTCCTTTATCTCTTTATTGAAATCCTACCACACCGTCACTCAAAGTTTTACTCAAACATCCCCTCCTCCCTCCTGCATTCTTCTCCCTTTCTTAATATCTGTCTGCCCCTACTCCCTCTAGTACCACCAGTACTTTCTGTCTGTCTTATGGTATTTAACTTCCTGCATTGAATGTTATAATTACTTTTACTAGTATCCTGCTGGAATGTTGAAAGCTACTTGAAAACAAGTACTGTACATTAATAATTTTGTCATTTTTGCTCACATCTACCATAGCATCTAACTACTAGAAATGCTTACCAAGTTGAATAGTTATACTCTGCTAACAGAGAACTCAAATCAAAGACAAACACATGCTTGAAGAACCACAAAGAAATCACATCCTGAATATTACAGAATGTCTTACTATAATTTAATCTGTTAATTAGAAATAACCTTTCACTGCTATAAAATTATAAGTATATGTAGAAAAAACAACAGCTTTCTTATATGCCATAAATAATCCACACAAGCTCCCCAAAATAAAACAAAATACCAGCCCCAGTCAGTATGGCTCAGTTGCTTGGGAGTCATTCCGCTAACCATAAGGTTCCCAGTTTCATTCCCATTCAGGGCACACGCTTGGGTTGCGGGTTCTGTCCCAGGTCAGGATACCTTCAGAAGGCAATCAATCAATGTTTCTCTTTCACATCAAAGTTTCTCTCCCTCTCTTTCTCCTTCCCATCCCCTCTCTCTAAACAATCAGAAATAAAATAAATTTTTAAAAACCTTTAAAAATATACCAGAAGAGACTTCTGGCAAGATGGAGGCATAGGTGGACACACCGTACCTCCACGCACAACCAAGATTAGAACAACAACAATTTAGAGCCAGAATAACCCCCAGAACTGACAGAGAATTTATCTTAATGGAAGTCGGAAAGCCAAGAAGTTGAAGTAGACCCGTTCATCCAGACCAGTAGCAGGGGCAGAGAGGAGCAGCCGGGTGCAGGTCAAGTCGCGCAGAGAACAGGGAGAACTGGGCACATAAGGCAACCGGGAGCATGTAAGGCATCTGGGGAGCACAAGATTGCAGCGGGTGGACCCTGAGTACCCAAGCGGCAGCTGGGAGTCCCAGTGAGGTGGTATTTGTGGAGCAGGGCAGAGTGCGCAACCCAGGATCCCAGAGAAGGGACTGAGGTCCCAGGAGAATGGAGCTACCACCATTGTTCCCTCCCACTCCCGCCCCCACATACAACATCACAATCTAGCGACTGGGGTGCCCAGCCCTGGTGAACACCTAAGGCTCCGCCCCTCACCATAACAGGAGCGACCAGACACCCCGCCCCCCAAAAACAAAGAGAGAGAGAGACATGTCTCAAATAGAAGAACAGATCAATGCCCCAGGACTCATCCTTTTGAGTGACCAAGGGATAGCCAATCTATCAGATGCACAGATCAAAACACTGGTGATCCAGAAGCTCACAGAATTGGTTGATTTTTGGCACAAATTAGATGAAAAAATGCAGGTTACCATAAAAGAGATGAAGGAAAGGGCACGGAGAACCAATAGTGATGGGAAGGAAACTGGGACTCAAAACAATAGAGTGGACCAGAAGGAACAAAAAAAACAACCAAACAGGAAAGAATGGAGAAATAAGAATTCAAAAAAAAAACCAGGAGAAGCTTAGGAACCTCCAGGACACCTTTAAACGTTCCGACATCCGAATCATAGGGGTGCCAGAAGGGGAAGAGGAAAAGCAACAGAATGAACACATATTTGAACAAATAATAAAGGAGAACTTCCCCATTCTGGCAAAGGAAATAGACTTCCAGGAAATCCAGGAAGCTCAGAGAGTCCCAAAGAAGTTGGACCCAAGAAGAAACACACCAAGGCACATCATAATTACATTAGCCAAGGTAAAAATGAGGGAGAGAATCCTAGAAGCAGCAAGAGATAAAGGGACAGTCACCTACAAAGGAGTTCCCATCAGACTGTCAGCTGATTTCTCAAGAGACCTTACAGGCAAGAAGGGGCTGGAAAGAAATATTCCAAGTCATGAAAGACAAGGACCTATATCCCAGATTACTCTATCCAGCAAAGCTCTCATTTAGAATGGAAGGGAAGATAAAGTGTTTCTCAGATAAGGTCAAGTTAAAGGAGTTCATCATCACCAAGCCCTTATTATATGAAATGTTAAAGGGACTTATCTAAGAAAAGAAGATACAGAAAAAACATGTATAGTAAAAGGTCAGCAAATTCACATTAACAACCACACCTAAAGCAAAACCAAAAGAAACTAAGCAAACAACTAGAACAGGAACAGAACCACAGAAATGGAGGGCACATAGAGGGCTAGAGTGCGCAACCCAGGATCCCAGAGAAGGGGATGGGAACAGGAGCAGCAAGGGGGTGGGAGGAGGAGAGCAAGGGGGAAAAAGTACAGAGAATAAGTAGCATAGAATGTAGGTTGAAGATAGATAGGGGGAGGGCAAGAATAGTACAGGAAATGTAGAAACTAAAGAACTCATAAGTATGACACATGGACAAGAACTAAAGGGGGGGAACGTGGGTGGGAGAGGGGGTACAGGGTGGAGGGGAGAGAAGGGGGGAAATGGGACAACTGTAATAGCATAATCAATAAAATACATTAAAAAAAAAAAAGAAAGAAACATGGATCACTTGCCTCCCCATTTGTGCCCTGATCGGGGAGTGAGCCTGCAGCAGAGTGTACCCTGACCTGGAATTGAATCTTCAACTTCTGGTGTATAGAGTGAAGCTCCAACCCTAAGCCACTTGGCTAGGGTTAATCTTGGGTTTTTTAGAGATCTTTTAAAGTCTGTGAACAGACCTGACCCATTTGACACAGTTGGAGCGTCACCTGTAAACCAGGTCACAGGTTTAATTCCTTCATCAGGGCACATGCATAGGTAGCAGGTTCAGTCCCAGTCCAGGAGCATAGGAGAGGCAAAAGATTGCTGTTTTTCCTCTCATACGAATGTCTCTCTCCCTCTCTCTCCCCCTCCCTTCCCCTCTCTCTAAAATGAATAAGCATGTCCTCAGGTGAAGGTAAAAAAGTTCTTAAAAAAATAAAAAGGCAGTGAACAACCAGTTACCTAAGAACTAACAGAGGGTCAGAGATTTTTGCTCCTCAAAAAAGCTACCACTGCTATCTGCCACTGTAAGGAGACTTTTAAAAGGGTCCCCTCCACACCCAAATGCAGACACTAATTGAAGAGATCTATACACAGAACATTTTCAAACCTTACCTGTTGACTACCACTAATATGATTCACATCTGATAACAGAACTCTATATGAGGTATTTGCCTGCATCTTAAACTCATATCCATATTTTTTAATGATATGCTTATTCTCTCCATCTGAAACCACAGAATTATATATAAATTCTCCTTTCTTGCTAAGGGTGTATTAGATAATCATAGTGGCCTATCATATACTCCCTCCCAAAATCTTTTCCTTTCCATGTCCACGAGTACCACTCATTTTGTCACTAAAATCACATCATTTCACTACTACAGTAGTCTTCAATATTCCAGTCTCTAATTTTTTTTCTCAATCACCCTACAAAATGCTACTGAAATTACCAATTTGGACATATTATCAACCTACTAAAACAATTGTGCCTTGCTGTTTTTGACCAGAGAATGAAACCTAAAGTCCGTGTCCTGGCAAATAAAAGGCAGATTGTGGAAGATATTCAATTGCCATTTGATCCTACCTCCCAACTTCGTACAAATCCCCAAACCAGCCATACGGTTCTGCTTGCAGGCTACTGAACATGCCATGTACACTCCTGTCTCTGCAATATTGTTCACACCATCTCCCTGACTAACAAGTTACTATCCCTTCATCTCCATTTACCCAAGTCCTATTTTTCCATCAAAACCCAGCTCATTTATTTGGCAAACTTTCTCACAATGAAAGATTCATTACTGGATGAAGACAAAATATATTAACACAATTTGCACAGCTTAGAGCTGGAGCTCTGAAATCAAACTATCTAAAGATCTGAAACTCAGATTTACTATTTATTTAACATCCCTGGACAAGTTACCTAAACCTTCTGAGCTTCCACACAGTGCTTATAAAAGGCTAATATCTGACTAAACTTCTTAAAAGTTGTGAAAGTTAAATAAAATATATATGTAAATGCTGAACACAGTTCTGTAAATGTTAAGTATTGTTATGGTTGTTTCTATAATCAAGAAGCTATAATATAGTTCAAGTTGTGCCTAAGTACTCACTTCACCAGCTTGTTGCCCATCTCAGACGAGGCTGACAGAATTTATTAATTCCAATATTTTCTTCATCCTCAAAGAAGAAAACTGAAAAATGGTGAATATTTATTCCCTTAAGATATAAAATACATCAATGATTCACCATAAAATGAACCCAGGACATTTGCTTTCCAGAATATTACTACACATGTCTAACCAGTCAAAGTGGCTCTAAATTAAGTAACACCTAAAGAAAGTATACCCATGCTATAAAAAAGCTAAAGAGACCCTGACCTGTATGGTTCAGTTAGTTGGTGGTGTGTCGTCCTGAAAAGCAAAAGGTCACCAGTTCATTTCCCAGTAGAGGGCACGGCCAGGACTGCAGAGGCAACCAATCGTCCTGGCTGATATGGCTCAGTGGTTGAGTGCTGGCCTAAGGATCAAAAAGTTGCTGGTTTAACTCCAGGTCTAGGGCATGTGCAGGCTGGGTCCCCAGTCGGGGGCCTGCAAGAGGCAGCCACACATTGTTGTTTCTCTCCTTCCCCTCTATCTAAAAATGAATAAATAAAATCTTAAAAAGGGGGGGCGGGCAACCAATGTTTTCCTTTCTTTCATATTTCTCTACCTTTCTTTCTCCCTTCCTTCTCCTCTCTCTAAAAATGTAATAAAATCTTTTTTTTTAAAGCTAAAGAGTAGCTACCCAATTTGTAATGTGAACAGCAGAGATAAAATTAATTTATTAATAAAAAATTATTTTTTTATCAAACCAATCATTAAGTACAAGGCAAAGATCATAAAACAAAGACTAAAAGGACGCTTGCTCAGAAGGAATTGACATAATCTAGTTAAATGGGAATTTATATGGGTGAATAAGTTCATTTATATTAGTCAACACAGGACTTTATGAAATAAACACTATAATTTTGAACTATATATAGTATTTAACACACTATAATAATATACCCACTATATAAAAAGAAATTAGTAAGGATTTTTTATTTTTGGCCCATGTTACCAATACTGTAATAATTGCCAATTGTAATGGGACCACAATGAATCTTTAACTGCAAGCATTCTGTATGTAGCTTTTCAAAATTCAAACTATTGTGAACTAAATTATCAAACTACAGTTAATTAAAAATTCAAGAAAAATGTTTACCATAAGATTCTTGCCCTGGCTGGTGTGGCTCAGTGGATTGAACGCCAGCCTGAGAACGGAAAGGTAGCTGGTTCGATTCCTGGTCAGGGCACATGCCTGGGTTGCAGGCCAGGCTCCCAGTTGGGAGCTTGCAACAGGCAACAAAATCTCTCACATGTTTCTCTCCCTCTCTTTCTCCCTCCTTTCCCCTCTTCCTAAAAATAAATAAATAAATCTTACCCCCAAAAAAGTGTTTACCATAAGATTCTAGTCATACCAATGAATTTGAATTTATAGTATTTGCAGCTCTGAATTTTTGTGTATTAACAAATCAGTTTTAAATTATATTTTATTGATTATGCTGTTACAGTTGTCCCAATTTTTCCCCCTCTCCTCCCCTCCACCCAGCTCCCCCCAGCTCCCCCCACTCCCTCAGACAATACCCACACCTTATGTCCATGGGTCATGCATACAAATTCTTTGGCTAGTCCATTTCCTATACAGTACTTTACATCTCCATGGCTATTCTGAAACTATACATTTTTACTTCTTAATCCCCTCACCTCTTCACCATTCCCCCAACACCCCTCCCATCAGGGAACCATGGAATTCTTTACATATTAGCTATGCAAATCTGAGCAAGTTACAAAAACTTCAGAATTTTAATCTAAAACTATTGAGATAATACCATGGCACATGGCAAGCACTCAATAAAGGCCCACCTAGTCCCAGTATTTTATTTCCTATGCTGATGTGGCTGAATGTACACTGACTCCAAAGCATCTCCTTCACTTAGCTGTTATGGGTACTATGTATACTTAGATTATTTACTTTCTTGATACTGAACAGATATTGGTACGTCCATGTTCATAGCAGCATTATTCATAATAGACAAAAGGTGAAAGAACCCAAGTATCCGCCAAGGATGAATGGTAAACAAAATGTGGTATATTCATACAAATATTATTCAACCTTAAAAAGGAAATTCTGACACATGCTGCAACAAGGATGAACCTTTAAAGACATTACACTAATTGAAATAAGCCTGTCAGAAAAGAAAAAAGTACTTTATGATTCCACTCATATGAGGTTCTTAGAGCAGTCAAATTCATAGAGACAGAAAGTAGAATGGTGGTTACCAAGGGCTGGCTGGTGGATGATGGGGGCAGTTATTCTTGAATGGACATGGAATTTTGGTTTGGGAAGAGAAAAAAGCTCTGGAAATGGACAGTGGTAATGGTTGCACAATAGTGTGAATATGCTAAACGCCACTAAATTATACACTTAAAATGGCTAAAAGAGTTAATTTTATATGTATTTTATCATAAATGTAACCAATAACTTTTTAAACAGTTAACCTAAAAATATACAAGTACATCTATTCCAGAGGGGATATACCAAATTGTTAATGATAGTATGGCACTAGGGGAGAATTTCACTCTTTTAAGTATACATATACGTGTTGTTAACATTTTTATAAGCACCATTATTTCTGTAATGGAAAAAATTTCAATCCTAGTTATTTTAGGGTGAAATGATACATGTTGGGAATGTGCTTTAAAATACCAGAGCAAAACAGTTAGAATAAGCGGAGGCGGGGAAGTAAAATGTGAATTGTAAAATGTTGCTAAGTGCTGAAGGAGGATAACAGGTAGACCCAGAATTCATAACATGATTTTGGTTTCTTTTGTATTAATTAAAAATTTCATGATAACCCTAGCTGGTGTGGGTCAGTAGATTGAGTACTGGCCTGTGAACCAAAGGGTCACTGGTTCAATGCCCAGCTGGGGCACATGCCTGGGCTGCTGGTCAGGTACCCTGTGGGGGGACCACACATTGACATTTCTCTCCTTCTCATTCTCACTTCCTTCTCCAATCTCTAAAAATAAATAAAATAAAATCTTTAAAAAAAATTCATGATAAAAATTACCTTCAACCTACAATTCAAAAAATTTATGTGTATGTTTAGTATATCTTCAAACATGAAATGTTTGAGGTTATAAAAATATTAGTTGATAAGAATGCACTTTTTAAATCAATTTTCAATCACACAAAAAATTCATATAAGCTACAATATTTCATTTAATTATTTTCACAATAGGCTAAAATGTAAGATCTCCTCTTGAAAAGCCTACTCAAAAAGTAGGAAGAAAAAGAATCAGAAATCCCACCATTGATGTAAGTAGGAGACACTGTAACAATAACCTGAAATATAATATATAAAGACAGAAAACTGATGGTGGAATTGTGACTTAGAACAGAAGATTAATGTTAAGTCCTACCAAAAGGGACAAAAGAGATAACAAAAAATTGTATTTACTTTGCAGTACTCTAGAAAGGCTCAGAATAGGCAAGAGGGGAGTACCAACTCCCCAAACCCCTGCCACACACAGACACACACTCCTAAGGGAATGAGAGATACGGTATCCAGCAAAACTGAATCAGAGTGGCTCCAGGTTTGAGGGCATCCCACACGGAAGGGAAATGCTGGTATGAAAACAGGGATACTAAGCCCTGGCTGGTGTAGCTCAGTGGTTTGAGTGCTGCCCTGCTAAACCAAAGGGTCGCCGGTTCAATTTCCAGTCAGGGTACATGCCTGGGTTCCAAGGCTAGGTCCCCAGTAGGGGGTGTGAGGGGCAACCACACATTGTTGTTTCTCTCTTTCTCCTTCCCTTCTCCTCTCTCTAAAAATAAATTTAAAAATCTCTTAAAAAAAAAAAAACAGGGAGACTAAGTGAAAATTTATAAACTGAATGGTGAGACTTGTAGCTTTCTTCCTCTATCCAGGACTACTAAGTACCCTGCCATCTAAACTCACAACCTCTGCCAATCCCCTCCTCTCTTCACTATTACACTTACACACAAATGGAAAAATGAAGGACTTTTATCTGAAGAAACTGAGAATCTTCTTCTTATTCACCACCAGAGAAAAGAAGTAAAAGTAAAAACATGGGAGTTCATTAATCACTAGGCCATGCTCGTGCATGCCCAGTGAGCTTCCTATTGCCTTTGAAACTTTCTCTTGATTATGAAGGAACTGCTAAGGATCACACAGATATGAAGAAAGCCTCCAACAACAAGAGACCAAAACAAACAGAAAAGAAGTCGGAGGAACAACAACAACAACAACAAAAAACCAGCAAAAACAGAAGAACATGTCAAAAAAACCATGATTAATACCCTTGAAGAGATCATACATGTACCCCATGAAAAAGGAACAAGATGCTATAATACAGTAACAAAGAACAAGAGCTCATAAAACATTTTTAAGATACCTGAAATGTTAAAATCCAGCGAAAGAGTTCAAATCTCCCAGAAAGTTAAACGAAAGACTATTTGAAGATCAAATTTTGAAACATTAACATTGCAAGCCAGGCAATAAGGGAAGACCTACAAACTTTTGAGGGAATATGATTTCCAACATAGAAATCTCTCAACAGTCAATCAATCAAGTGTGAGGGTAAAAATAAAATCCCAAAAACATATTTCCATTCAGTCTTTTATACTAATAGTAGAGAAAACCAAACAAAGGAATAAAGAAAGACACAGGATCCAGAAAAAAAGGACTCAACTAAAACTAAAGAAATTCCCAGAATGTCAGCTAAGAGAAGTCCCAAAATGACAGCTTTGCAGCAGGCCTAAAAGGAAACAATCTAGACCAAAGCAGGAAGAAAGAAAGCTACAGAAGGGATGGATGGCTACAGAAACAAATGGAACTAGTAATAATATCTGACAGATCTGACCATGTGGAAAATTATACTGAGATGCACTTTTTTAAACTGCTGGAGAGTACAGAAAGGCTTTGCCAGACAAAACTAACCAAATGAAAAAATGAGGCGTGAAAAACAAAAGGTTACACAAGAACAAAACAACAAAAGAAAATGAATTCTTGGTAAACTATCCCAGTAGTGGTAAATATTTGGTCATAATGATGAAAACTATGAATACAAACTTAACCTAAAATGATGGAATAACAGTATTAGAAAGATGGGGAAAGTCTAGTTTGAAAACCTTTTGAACATCTACCCCTTTAAAATCACTGACATTTCTACCTCAAATTAATCAATTCTGAAGAGCCTTTATTTTCATTAGAGTTAAATTCTGTAACTACACTTTCAAGTCAAAAATTCTGTAAAATGCTCTAGTTTTGTCTTGGGATATTTCACAGGGTCATTCTAAGAAAATAAAGTTAATAAGTGAAAAGCAAACACTAACAAAAATTAGAAGACATATATATGTTTTATTGGTTACTGGAATCAGTTAAGGTATTTTGTTACCTAATAATGTGTTTGTTCTGTCATTTGTTATAACATAACTCTAAATGTTGCATACCTTTAGTACCTGTTCCACTTTTACTGCCACATCTACTGATTCAGTAAGCAATTCCGTCTTAAAGGAAAATAAGCTATGAACTGCTCAGCAAATTACCTCTATAAGAACCAAAGCCTGATTACTTACTAGTTTCAAAAATCTAAAGTGTTTTGCACATTATATTTTACAATAACTTTTAGTTGATAACTCAAACTATCATGCCAGACAGCTGCATCACTGACAGAGCCTTTAGGTGTGTAACACATCAACCCGCACTAAGTTGGCCTACACTGGTATGTTTTTATAATTCTCTTGTTCATCACTCCTAACTTTCAAATCTGTCAATCAATCCTTCCTCTATCTAAATTGACCCACCTTTTAATTTGTCATGAGGTTAACAAAAATAAATTATCATTCTTCTGGCTCAAAACTGACTAAATGCCCTGCCAAGCCCTTTCATATACATTTTCATTTAACACAATTAGCAATCATTACTAAAGACAAAAAGACCAAAAAAAAAAAAAAAAAAAAGTCCTACTACAAATAAAGGAGTTTAACTGCTTAATGAAGTTGAGAGGATAGACCTTTTTTATTTTTGTTTGTTTTTTGAAGGAAGGATTTATCCCTTGCTTAGGTGTCTTAATAGCTAACTTCTAGTTCTGATCCAGATTGTTCAATCAGTGAGCTATATAGGATAATTGAGGGGGTGCAATGAACCATCCTATGAACTATCCAACTTAGAGTAACACTAAAAAGAAGTATATATACCTAAAACAAAATACCTGGTTATCCATTCACTAAGATTTTTACAAAAAGCCCAGAGAAATAAGAACTATATTACAAAGTAGGACTTTTATATGTGCAATCATAACTATACTGAATGCATTATATAATCATACTATTTTAATACCACTGTTGCTTATGAATCTTCCTTAATTAATTAAAACAGAACCTTAATTCGGTTATATGAGAGCTTTAGGATATAGGCATCTCCCAAATTAATATTTTCACCATTAAATTTACCCTCAAGACAGAAAAGCAATTTTTCTGTCTTTTAATTTTTAGTTTTTCTCAATAAAAATAGCAGCATTTTTGTAAAAAAAAAGAAAGAAAATCTCACAAATGTTAATATTCTAGTCATTAATCAAAGAATCCTAAATAGGTCACAGAAAAACATCTTCCCCACATGGTTTTTAAAAAAGATTTTATGTATTTATTTTAAAAGAAAGAGGGAAGGGAAGAAGAGAGGGCAAGCAACATCCATAAGTTGCCTCTCATGCCACTGAACCCACAACCCAGGCATGTGCCCTAACTGGAATAGAACCAGTGACCTTTCCCCTTTGGAGAAGAACACCCAACCAACAGAGCCACATGGGGCAGGACTTCCCCACATCTTAATGAAAAGCTAAAAGCTATCACTGCCTATATTTAGGCTTGGTAAGGTAAGCTGTAGCCTTCAAAAGGATTCTAAATGTAATTTAAAATACTAGAAAAAATTCTCTTTTAAGAGCCATTTCACTTTAAGGTCCAGTTATGTGCTCCATATTTTAAGTCAGAATTGTTAAAGAATGCTTATTTATTTTCAGTCATTCTCCAATACACTGACAATGTTACATTCATATTCACTTCCTCATTCAAAGAACTTAGAAAAGCAAATGCATTGTTTACAGTAACGCAAGACTTCCACGCACTTACAGCTTTTAACTGTAACCATTAAGACAAAATATCTTTAAAATACTAACCACTTAGAATTCTAGACTAAGAGTGAGTACAAAAACCACTTTCCTAGAAGTAACACTCTCCAAAGCTTAGATGTTTACCTTGTGCCAGAGTACCTGATGGCTATGCTTAGATGTCAAAGCTTTATTACAGACAAAAACATCAAGAAATAACTAATTGTTGCTACATACTCGTTTACAGCATTTTTAAAAATTGTGAAAATAGCCATTCCAATTCAAACATATAGAGAATTTTTTATGACGTAAGTTACCATTCGATCAGCAACGCTAGAACTGTTTGACATTTTATTTTTCCTTTCAACACAAAAATACTTTGACAATACTGTGTATCAATGTATATTAAAGATCACTATGCACTTTTAAGCTCCTAGTCATATAAATATCTAATTTTCAACCCGTCTCCATATTGTACCACTGTCAAGATCTTCGTGCATCAACAGCTAAATGGGAAGGACATCTATTTAAAAGAAATGCTTTCTGAAAAATCATATGGCTAGCCTACATTTTTAAACTGTCTAGCCGAGTCTGAGAAGAACAGATAATTTGCCTTTTTCTGATGCTCAAATATTTTACAGCCACTTGCTCTGACCCTAAAACGTTAACGCTCCTGATTTTATCATTTGCTGCAGGAAAAAAAAATATATATGGCTGAAAATTCTTTCTGAGGGATGGTATTTCAAACAAGACCACTCAAAACACTGAAGCCTACGGAGCGGAAGAGAGAGTGGAGTGAGGGTACCTTATAAAACTGCACACTTCGGGCCCTACACGCTACCTCATTTCCCTAATAGGGATGAAAAACTCAGGCCTCCGGTAGCTTCCAGCTGACGCCAATACTCTCCACACCCCTTTTCTTGACAGAATTCTCTAGCACTAGAGCCTTGTCAAAAATATGAAATTCCATGATCAAGACTAAACGGTCTAATCAATCTACCGTCTTTTACAAGACAAAACCCTTCACGATCCCATTTCCTCCCATCTCCCTCGGTAGCAAAACATTCCTAGATCGGTCTTCTAGACCGATTTCTACAAATTCTGCCGCGTATTAAGTGGGAGGCAGAAACGATATACAAAATGAGAGTTTCGGCCATTCTCCTCGACCGCGACCGAAATTACAAGCTCCATTTCCTGTCCCCACGAGGGCTGCATGACTGCAGAAAACCAGACGCCTCCCGCCCCCTCCAGGCAGGCGCACGAGGCCCCCATGCTCCCCCTGCTCCAACCCCGCAGGTACGACAGGGTGGCGGGGGCCGAGGTACCCTCTCCGCACCCCTCCCGGCACCGGGACCCACCTCTCGGCAGCAGCTTCACCTCCCCGTTTTCCTCACGGGCGGCCTCGCCCGCCCCGCCGAGGCCGTGCCTCCTCCTTTCCTTCTCTCGCTTCTCCTTGGGTCTGCGAGGCTTGGCGTTCGCCGAGGAGGCGGCGGCCGGCAGGAGAGGGTGAGGCTGAGCGTGCAACAGCGTAGGAGGGACCAGCAGTTTGCGCGGCAGCGGCTGAGACGAGGAAACAGAGGCTGAGGACGGGACGGCCGTGCCAGCAGAGAAAGAGAAACTGCTCCGAGCAGAGGACAGGGAGGGGGCAGGAGACAGAGCGGCGAAGGTCCAGGACGTGGGGCTGCCATAGCTCTGAGGCGAAGGTGCAGCCGGAGGCTGCAGCTGCCTGCTGCTCCCGCCGCTGCTCCCTTCTCCGTTCAGTCTCCGTGGCGCTTTCTTCTCCTCAGTCCGGACTTTCTTGGCGGAGAGAGGACCTGGCGGGTCCCGGGAGGCGGTCTGCAGCTTGCCAAATGGCTCTTTCTCTGGTACGGTGGCGGCGGCTGCTGCGCCGTGCGTTGGGTTCAGCGGCTCCGCCATTTTGCGCTCCTGTTGTATTTACTCTCCTCCGCTCCCGGGAGCAGGGCAGGGGCGGGCCCAAAGCGCGGGGCGGGAGGAGGGGCGGAGCGTCCGGGCCACCGGCCGGGCCCTTTATTGGGCGAACCATCCTGAGGGATCCCTGTAGAAACCAGTCAAAGGCGCGAATCTCGAGCCGAAGGGGCGGGACCACCGAGTAGACCCGCTTAGGAGGTCACTGCTCCACGGGCGTGATTAGTGAGTGGCCCAGGAGAGCTGCGAGGGGAGGGTCTTGCAGTTACTGCCAGTGTGAACTCTGGAGGCCGGCGACGTCTCAGAAGAACCAGCGCTGCGGACCCCAAAATTTGCCCGGGCCCTGGCCGCGCTCATTTCTGCTTCAGTGACTTCGTTGTATCACTTTCTCTTTTTTCCCGTGGGCCCTTTTGGTCCCTCCCTGCCTGTTCGAGCCCAGGAAGCTGCATTTCGCAGATACTCAGCTCGAGGGAGAAAATTTTTCCGGTAATTAAGCTGTTCCTTCTCGTTGGTAGCGGTCCGTTGATGGGAGGGGTTTAAAGTCACTTGGTGTTTTGACAAAATTTGTTACTGTTGCTAAAAACGTCACAACTAAATTTTGAGGGAGATAACTTCTTGCGAACCTAAACTTTGGGATTACTTCTGAGCTTGAAGGTAAGAGTCTCTGTGGAGATGTAACTTTTGTCATGGGACCCTTAAAGATTTAAATTTTATTGTAATTATAAGTCAGACTCGCTAAGAAAAATCCGTTAGCGATATTTATAGATGTTTGAAAAGCAAAGTGTTTTTAAAGTGTATTTCAGCGTTTAGTTATCATCTTGAGTGTTCAGTATTTTGTAAGCCTGTACTTTGATTCCTAATTTAGAAGATAAGGAATTTGGGGAGATAGGTTACAGTAATACGGTTGCAACCAAAACGAGGAGTACGTTTTAAATTTAAGGTCTCACATGAGATCGAAAGTCAAAGGAATAGATGGTAAAAATAAAAATAGTCAATACAGGAGATGACCATTCGGAGGGTATTTTGAGTCCTAATAGGGCACCTAAAGTGCCTGTAAACTTTCCGGAAAATAGTTTAAAAGTAACTATCCAAGATTGCCAATACTTGTGACTTTATGAGGTTGGATTTTTGTCCCCCTGCCTTTTTGTTTTTCCTTTTTTAAGACTATTTGTAGTCAAAATTCAATATCGGTTTATAGGGGGGTTTTTTTGTTGGGTGCCTTCAAATTTTGAAATGAAAGTATTCACTTTAATACATAGCAGTGAAAGCAAGTGAAAACTTTGTAGCTGGAATTGACTGGCAGCAGATGTCTTCATGAAAAGTAGCATTTGTGAAAGTGTGGGCAGAGAGGATAGAGCTGGAAATCATCTGCTGCTAACTTTGTGACCTTAGCCAGGGTGCTTCATCTGTCAATCTATTTTATTTGTTGAGCGAATTTGATTGCGTGATCACTAAGGTCCTTTGGCATGCTTTAAACTTTAAACTCCTGCCCCCATATTCAAGAAGCTTTTCAAAATTACACTGAAACCATTACAATCAAAGTAGCTTTCTAATTGTTGACCCTCCAGATAGAGAAAACTGTCTTTTAGTTACATTAATGTAGTGCCTGGAAACTTGCACTACTTATTTCCTCATCTCCAACACAGAAGCCTAGAAAATCTGACTACATAAGGGCCCAGCTAACAACATGAACTTCATCTGTGTGAATTTGTTACTCCTTGCACTATACTGTTTGAAATTTGTAGAGCCTGGGCAAGAATAGTAATGGCGGCTCACATATTACATGTCCAAATATGTAAGTTATAAATCAAGATGATAAGCTTTTTAAAAAATATATTCTACTTTACTACCTGTACAAATCTACTTAAATAATAAGCCAAAACACCAGGTTTAAATTTCAAATTCTCAGACTTTTAGAGATGTCTCCATTCACACTGACTCCATTCTCTTCCCATTCCTAGTTTCTTCACCTACTACACAAAAAGGGACCATGCATGCATGCAATCGACATGTCCAAGCTTATGTCCACACCTCTCACCCCTGCAAATAGTGATATGTAATCAGCAACTGAGTCTGCCCTTAGATCTAGCCAGTCTGAAAGAGGAGTGCAGGCTCCAGGCAGGCATGGCCCCTTGATAGGCACCTTGCCATTTGCAGCAGAAAGAGGGTCCTTACCCAGGTCTAAGGGAAGCACTATTATTGTAAAACATACTGTTATCTGTTTCCCATGTGTTCAGCCATTCCCTTTGAACTAGATCATTCCTAACAACATTGAACTAGGAGAAAATTCCCACCGCTCTTACCAATTCCTACTGGCTTCATCTCTACTAGCACTAAAACCATCTACTATTCCATGTCCACTGTTGCTACTGTATTCCAAGTACCACCCTCTCTCACCTGAAAGACTACACTGTCCTTATTTCTTGTCTCATTATATTCTAGTTTTCTCAAATCTGTTTTTCATTCTACCCAGAACATTCTTTTCAAAACCAGACAGGTCATACCTAGCTATCTATTTTTAACATTTTACGTAGTCTTTTTAATTTTCAAGCCCAGATCAGTCACAGTACCTACTTGGACAGTCTCCTCCCCACCTCTGAAGTGGAAGTCCTTGGGTAATTCTTTTAAAAAAATATGTTATTTATTTATTTTTAGAGAGAGGGGAAGGGAGGGAGAAAGAAAGGTAGAGAAACATCAATGTGTGAGAGAAACATCAATCAGTTGCCCTCACCCACCCCCAAACAGGGACCTAGCCTGCAACCCAAGCATGTGTCCTGACCAGAATCGAACTTATGACCTTTGCCATTCCCAGCTCAGTGAGCCACACTAGTCAGGGACTTCCAACTATCATTTTAACTAAATCCCAGTGTCTATGCTAGTGATTCATCCAATATTTTTGCCTCATTGTTTCTTCTTGACCTCATTTCTATTCTGTTTCATCCACAAATTCCAATGGATCCTTCTTAATCTTTTTCATCACTCTTCTATCTCTGAAGTCATAAATGACAGTGTCTGAATATTTGGCTTTCTGACTCCTTGACACCATGTCCTTGCCCTTTGACCTCAGCATAGCTCCCATACTCTAGGTCTTTATTTTTCATCTAATTATGGTTGCTTGATACAGGATACCCAGTTAAATTTGAATTTCAGATTAACAGTGAAAAAAATTTTAGTATGAGTATGCCCCATACAATATTTGGGGCATACATTACTTTAAAAAAAAAGTTATTCTTTCTTTATCTGAAATCCAAATTAACTGATGTCCCTTTTTTTTCCTGATAAATCTGGCAACCCTACGCTAATTACTCTTTCTATATTTTTTCCCTGTCCAACATGAAACCTTTGGTACATGATTTGTACAAAACATTTGCCAGCACCTCAGTTCCTCACACTCTAATCTTTTCATCTCTGTGCCACTAACCCCCGACCTCAGGTCATTACTTCTCCCTGCTCTTCTGCATTTAGGCTGATGACCATCTCTTCCATTTAACTGTTGGGGATTCTTAGAGATATGTCATTGCACTTTATCTCACTCTGCATACTTCTTTGTGATATTTTGCATCACAGTATCTTCTGATATAAATGCTAACAATTCCCATATCTTTCTGTCCTGACTCTTGTCCAAATGCCAGATGGATGTCACCACCAGACAGAATTATTTTTCACATTCTCTTTAAGAAGTTGGTCTACATACCGCAGCTCATTATCCCAAAGTATAGCCATAAACACCTCAGACTTATAACACCCATTTCCATCCTCCCATGTATCACTCTCTTTCATTGCTTATCCACCTTATCAATTCAAGCTACAAATCTGGGACTCTTTGACTTCTCTCTTTCTTTCACTCTCCACATTCAGTCAGCCATTATTTCTGGTTCATTTCTCTTCTCCATTACCACTGATTCTTGCCTTTAGGCCTCAAGTCAGCTTGGATTATGTCAGTTATTTTCTTCCTTACTCGGTCTATCTGTCTCCAGTCTTTCTTCTTCTAAACTATTGTCCATGCTGCTACCAAAATTATATTTCTAAAATATAGACCTGGTAAGCCTGGCTGGGTGGCTCAGTTGGTTAGTTTGTCGACACCATACACCGAGGTTGTGGGTTTGATCATCATTCGAGACACATAAAAGAAGAATCAATTAATGAATGCATAAATAAGTGAAACAAATGGATGTTTCTCTTTCTGTCTCCCTTCCTTCCTCCTTTTCTCTCTCCCCCCTTCTCTCTCTATACATATTAAATTAATAAATGAAATTTAATGTATTGAAAATAAATATATATAAATAAAATATAGACCTGGTTGTGCTTCCGTCTCTTTTCAGATGGAATAAAAGTCACACTTTTTATTGTAGACCAAAGCCATTTTTTTGGTTTGTGTTTGTCTTTTGTTTTAGTATACATCTATAATTTCTTTACAAAACCGTTCGTTTGGCATTAGTTGGTTACAGGAATAGTAAGATACTGTGAGTGTGGCATAGCAGCTCTAGTGTAGCAATTGCATTCCTTGCTTCCTTAACCAAAGTTTAAGTTACCTCATATCCATTATGTACAAGTTATCTGCAATCATTAATGCTGCAAATCCTGATGCATTCACCATTTAGGAAGGAGGTGATGCTAAGGGATTAGAGTAAATGTTGATAAGACTGCAAAAGTTCCTTTATAGGACTTTGTTTCTTCTCCCTCCCCTGAATTACTTTGCTTTAAAAGACTCAAATTACTTAGAGCTAGTCTGAATAGCAGCAGCACCAAAGAATATCACACTTAGTTCTTGTTAAAAAGCAATACCTGTGCAATCCATGTTTTATAGCACAAGCAAAGAGAATGAATGATTGCTCTAGTGTTAAACTCCTGCATTAGAGTCTCTTAAAGAAATAAAAGCATTCCATTAAGTTCTTCTAGATGGTGTTATTGCTGCACATTTGTCTGTGGGACACTCTGTGCTGTGTCACTTCAAAAGGATCTTCCAATATATGCCCAATATTCCTTCCTTAAAGTGTCCTTTTGCTTAGCTACGATTTCACATAACTCCAATGATCTATTAAGAATGTTCTCCTTGTTGTCACATTGGTTTTCTAGCATATCTTCATAAATGTCAATAAGAAAGGCAATTAGTAGGGGGAATTGAGACTTGGTTGCAAATCAAGTAATTGATTTAATAAATTGGGATATGTATTTGGAAAGACCACAGTCCTGCAACATGGCTTTCAATTAGTTCATGTACTGTCATTATATGATACTAGTTAGATCATTTCCAGACTGTACCAGACTTCTTTCTCAAATCATTGTACCCAGTGGTGTTAAAAATTACAAAGTATCTTTGGTTCCAGACAGAATTATTCTTCATGTCCTGCTTAACAAATTGGTCTACATACTGTGTAGCTTATTATTCCAAAGTTTAAATTCCTGAATAACCCACTGTTGATGTTGCCAGGCATGATAATGTTTTGCATCCTAATTATAACCTCAAGCTCCTGAAATGGATCTTTTAGCCGTTCCACTAATACCTGTGGTGCCAAACTTCATAGTTTGGGGGCTGTTCTTCAATTATTGCACTGATGTAGTTCATTTCCTCATGTAGATCCGTTTGAAGTGACTTTAAGAGAACTCAGCAGAAGTGCCACACTGTATAATTGGCTGCATTTAACTCAGTAGGATCTCTGGTTAGTTTAAAAGCATCATCACTTCTTTCATCATGCTACAGAATGGCCCAGAAATAATCATCATCACCTCTAAATTTTTTACTATAAGTGACTTGGGCTACTGGATTGGAACCATGTTCTGTGGCACTGGATCTATATCAGCTCATTCTGCTCTGTCTCTGTACAGAACATATGTGGGTGAGTCCAGGCTCAGGAACCTGTTGTCCACAAGGAATACTCCTGCTTTTCCAGCCTCAGCTGCCATACTTCTTGCTACTAGGGCAGTGGTAGTTCAGGCTGTTCGGGCTTCCTCCCCTCTATAGTTTCCCTCACCTCCTCAGCACCCACCATTTTCAACAGGACCTGACAAAAGCCATTCTTGATATAACTGCAGTACTCCTGTTTCTCCCACACACCTATAAGTTCCCTCTGTTTCACCTATTCTGAACTACATATAATTGCGATAAGAGTTTCACTCTATGACCCTCTATGCATTGTTTCCTCTGCCTGGCAACTCTAACAAAGTTATACTTACACTTCCAGATTTGGTTCAGGCCTCTCCTTAGCACCATGCTTCCTGTCCTGCCTACTCAGAGTTGACCATTCTTTGGCACCATCTCATTCTACCTCTGATCATTTAACATATTGGGCAGGAATAATGCATTATTTATATTTGTATGCATAGTATTTGGGATGTGGTCAATGCTCAGTAAACATGTGTTGAAAAGAGGTATATAAAGTATAGAGTTGTGATCTTTATAGGATGAGGACCAGACATTACAAACTTAAATGCCAATGGTCTTGGTAGTTTAAAAAACAATGAGAGGGTACTTCCAGGCATAGGTAAACACAGCTCACCTTCTCACATAACCACATCAAAATTACAAGTAAATTATAAAACAACCATCCCTCAGAACCATCACAAATCGAGTTGGATGAAAGCCTGACAACTATGGAATTAAAGAAACCAAATGCATCCAGACTGGTAGGAGGGGTAGAGACACAGAACAGACTGGCCCCACATCCACATGTGGTAGATAAAAAATTGGGAGGGATATCTTGGGAGCGAGGAGTCCAAGCCCCATACTAGGACCTCCAGCACAGGGTTCCAGTGCCGAGAACATAAATACCCATAATGTCTGGCTGCAAAAACCATTGGGGATTGAGTCGGTAAAAGAAACTTCTGGTCTCAGCAGTTCCTCTTAAAGAACTCACATGGACTTACTCAGACTCCCTCCCTCTGAGCTCTAATACCAGGGTAGCAGTTTGAAAGGTACCAGTGGTATTCAGTGAGAAACTGAAGTGTCTAGCATCAAGGTGAGAGCTAGAGGACAGCTTTCTCCCAGACAAGGGTGGGCATAGGCCATTGTCCCTCTTTTTAACCCCCCTCTGCCACAGAGCCACAGAGCTGGCAGGCTGGTGCCGTATCTGAGACTCCATCAACCTGGCTAAAACTGTTTGCCCTGCCCTGAAGATCCTGAGACTTTCCTACCCAACTTAACCCACCCAAAGTGCTTTCCCTTGGCTCATGCTGCACAACTCCCTAAATCCTCTCAAACAAGCAACAGCTGGCCTCAGTGAGTCCCCAGTCCCCATACCTCTTGCCAAGTAGCCCCCAGGCCTGGCACTAGCAGCAACCAGCCTAGATTCAGAGTTTGGCATTGCCTGGTAGCACAAGTAGCAGCCATCTCAGATTGCTTTATAGCTCAGGCAGGGTGGTCCTAGGCAAAACACAGGTGGGGGCTGACATTATCATGCAACACCCAAGAAACCACAGAGCCTGCATACCCAATGGACAGCTATTGACCACTTTGGAGCACATCCAAACTGCCCCTGCATAGCTGATCCTCCACAGAGAGTGGTCAGTGGCCACAGCCACTCATTGGAGCTGATTGGCCTGGGTAAATCATTTCCATTGACCTGTCAACAACAATTAAGGATCAACTACAAGAGGAGGGAATACTCAGACCACGTGAAGGGCGCATGTTGAGTACCCAGCTAAGTTGACAGAGGTGGCTGTGCCACTGGACCCTATAGGACACCTACATCATTAGGCCATGATATCAAGACAGGGAGGTTTAGTAGCTCCACCTAATACATAGAAACAAACACAGGGAAGCTGCCAAAACAAGAGAAAAAGAAACATGACCCAAGTGAAAGAACAGATCAAAACTCCAGAAAAGAACCAAACAAAAGGGAGATAAGCAATCTGTCAGATGTGGAATTCAAAACATTTGGTTATGAGGATGCTCAAGGAACTTAAAGAACCTTAACAGCATAAAAAAGATCCAGTCAGAAATGAAGGATACACTAATTAAAATAAAGAACAATTTACAAGGAAACAGCAGAGTGGATGAAACTGAGGATCAAATCAATGATTTGGAACACGAGGAAGCAAAAAACAACCAGTAAGAACAAGAAGAAGAAAAACAAAAGGGTAGTGTAAGCAGCCTCTGAGACTGCTACAAAGGTTCCAACATTTGCATCATAGGGGTGCTAGAAGGAGAAGAGAAAGAACAAGAAATTGGAAATCTACTTGAAAAAATAATAAAACTTCCCTAATTTGGTGTAGGAAATAGACATGCAAGTCCAGGAAGAACAGAGAAGTCCCAAACAAGATAGATGCAAGGAGGGCCACTCCAAGACACATCATAATGCAAATGCCAGAGGTTAAAGATAAAGAGATAATCTTAAAAGCAGCAAGAGAGAACTTCCGGCCACGATGGAGGTGTAGGTAGACACACCATGCCTCCTTGCACAACCAAAACTAAGGACAACAAAAATTTAGACACAAACAAGAAAAAAAAACCCAGAACTGAGAGAAATGAACTGTACATAAGTCTGATAACCATTCATCCAAGCCAGTAAGAGGGGTGGAGTCGGAGGCCAAAGAGGGAGGTCAAGGGGTCCTGGCAGGAAAAAGCGGTGGCTGGCAGATGTGGGCATGCAGGGTGCAGGTCGGCAGTTGGAGGACCCCAGGTGCACGAGGGCAGCTGATGGACCAAGTGGCAGACCCCAGGCTTGGGAGGCAAGAGCAGACCCAGGGAGGTGCACAAGGCAGCTGGCTGTCCGAAGTCACACATTTGCGTGCAGATAAACCAGTTGAAAATGGGCAGTGATACAGACCACGCAACCCAGGACCCAGTGCTGGGAAATAAAGCCTAAAAGCACCAATTGAAAATACCTGTGGGGGTTGAGGTTCCAGGAGAATCTCCTAGCCACACAGGAGGGATTTTTGGGGAGACACACAGAGTTCTAGAATGTACACAAGCCCACCCGCCAGGGAGCCAGCACCAGAAGGTCCCAATCTGCTTGTGGGAAGCAGCAGAGGGGACTGAAGTCCTAGAGAGAGTGGAGCAAGCACCGTTGTTCCTTTTCGGACCCCACCCCCACATACAGTGTCACAACCCACCAACTGAGTTGCCCCGCCCTGGTGAACACCTAAGGCTCCACCCCTCAGTATTTAACAGGCGACCACACCAAAAAAAAAAAAAAAGGCTCAAACAGAACAAATCAAAGCCCCGCAGCCAATACTTTTAATCCACCAAGAGACAGCCAACTTATCAGATACACAGTTCAACGCACTGGTGATCAGGATGCTCATAGAAATGGTTGAGTAAGGTTGCGAAATAGAGGAAAAACTGAAGGTTATGCAAAGTGAAATAAAGGGAAGTGTACAGGGAAACAATTGTGACAGGAAGGAAACTGGGACTCGAGTGAATGGCTTGGAGCAAAAGGAAGAAATAAACATACAATCAGAAAATAATGAAGAAACAAGAATTCTAAAAAATGAGAGGCTTAGGAACCTCCAGGACAACTTTAAATGTTCCAACATCTGAATTATAGGGGTACCAGAAGGAGAAGAGGAAGAGCAACAAGTGGAAAACTTATTTGAACAAATAATAAAGGAGAACTTCCCCAATCTGGCAAAGGAAATAGACTTCCAGGAAGCCCAGGAAGCTCAGAGAGTCCCAAAGAAGTTGGACCCAAGGAGGAACACACCAAGGCACATCATAATTACATTAGCCAAGATGAAAGATAAGGAGAGGATCTTAAAAGCTGCAAGAGAAAAGGAGACAGTTGCCTACAAAGGAGTTCCTGTAAGGTTACCAGCTGATTTCTCAAAGGAAACCTTGCAAACAAGAAGGGGCTGGAGAGAAGTATTCCAGGTCATCAAAGTCAAGTACCTACATCCAAGATTACTCTATCCAGCAAAGTTGTCATTTAGAATGGAAGGGCAGATAAGGTGTTTCCGAGATAAGGTCGTTAAAGGAATTCATCATCACTAAGCCCTTATTTTATGAAATGTTAAAGGAACTTATCTAAGAAAAAGAAGAAGATCAAAACTATGAACAATAAAATGACAGCAAACTCACAACTGTCAACGACAGAACCTAAACAACAACAACAAAAAAAATGAAAAGCCAACAGCTAGAACTGGAACAGATTCACTGAAATGGAGGTCCCATGAAGGGTTTTCAGTGGGGAGGGGGAGATTGGAGAGTAGGGAAAAAGATACAGGGAATAAGAAGCATAAATGGTAGATACAAAATAGGGGAAGGTTAAAAATAGTATGGGAAATGGAGAAGCCAAAGAACTTCTGTATATGACACATGGACATGTGTGGCAGACTTCGGCCAGCAGAGTTCCACTTTGTTGTAGCTGAAAGAGAAAATAAATGCACAGACAACAGCAATCCTGTGGAGAAAAAGGGAATGACACAGCTACTCTCTCAAGGGGAGAATGTATGAATGCCTCGGCCACTCTCTCAAAAGGAGAGCGTGCCGACCCTTACCTAGACAGGCTTTTATTGTTTTTCTTGGGTCTTACATCAGAGAAAGATTTATTATCTATTACATAGAATATTGTCTACATTTTAGGTACAACCAAGGAAATGAAAATAACATACAGAGGGGAATGGTGGAGAGCTGATTAGCTCTGTCCTTGGGTGAATTCACACAGGCTTTGGAAATTACCTTGAAGATAGATGATACATATGTGTTGTTTTAGACCAGGGTGATAGAGTTTTAGCAAGAGCAACCCATAACAGTCTGTATGTATTTTCTAGGCCTGATTCCCACAGGAAAACTTGGTTTGAAGGTCTGGCTCCTGCCCACCACTTTGCTTCTGTAGGTTTTCCATATAGAGCTGAGTCACATTTGCCAGACAGAAACAAAGCGATCCCCTACAAACATGAACTAAGGGGTTTGGGATACTGGTGTGAGACGAGGTGCAAGGCAGAGGAGGAAAAGGGGGGAAACGGGACAACTGCAATAGTATAATCAATAAAATATATTTTAAAAAATAAAAATGATAAACTCAGAGAATGTCTGGATTGAAAACCCAACCCTGTACCCAATTTGTGAATTTCCTTTCCCACATATTCCTCACTTTCTTGAACTGTTGAACTTCATCTCCAGAATAATTGTTGTCTCATCATAGTTTCAGCCATACAATCAGACTATCACTGTGGGTAGGGGGAAAATGTTTACTGAGTGCCTCATATAAGCTTCATATATGTGGGCATTTCACTTCAGTCCATGTTTTGAAAAGTTTTCAAAGGCTTTTTTCAAAACTGAACTGGAATTCCATGTTCATTCTGACTAATTTATCCTATCTTGCAAAAAGTAGCAAAAGTATAAAGCATCAGAATTTTATTTATTTTTTAAATATATTTTATTGATTATGTTATTACAGTTGTCCCATTTTCCCCCCTTCACTCGGCTCCACCCTGCACCCTCCTCCCATCCACATTCCACCCTTTTAGTTCATGTCCATGTGTCATACTTACAAGTTCTTTAGCTTCTACATGTCCCATACTATCCTTGCCCACCCTGTCTATTTTCTACCTACCATCTATGCTACATATTCTCTGTACCTTCCCCCCTCTCTCTTCCTCCCACTCCCCTGTTGCTAACCCTCCATGTGATCTCCATTTCTATGGTTCCTGTTCTAGTTGTTTGCTGAGTTTGTTTTTGTTTTAAGTGTGGTTGTTAATGATTGTGAGTTTGCTGTCATTTCACTGTACTTGTTTTTTATCTTCTATTTTTAGATCTAAGTGCCTTTAACATTCCATAAAATAAGGGCTTGGTGATGATGAACTCCTTTAACTTGACTTTATCTGAGAAGCACTTTATCTGCCCTTCCATTCTAAATGAAAGTTTTGCTGGATAGAGTAATCTTAGATGTAGGTCCTTGCCTTTCATGACTGGGAATACTTCTTTCCAGTCCCTTCTTGCCTATAAGGTCTCTTGAGAAGTCAGCTGACAGTCTTATGGACACTCCTTTGTGGGTAACTGTCTCTTCTCTTGCTGCTTTTAAGATTCTCCTTATCTTTCATCTTGGCTAATGTAATTATGATGTGCCTTTTGGTGTGTTCTTCCTTGGGTACAACTTCTCTAGGACTCTTTGAGCTTCCTGGACTTCCTGGAAGTCTATTTCCTTTGCCAGAATGGGGAAGTTCTCCTTTATTATTTGTTCAAATAAGTTTTCCACTTGTTGCTCTTCCTCTTCTTCTTCTGGTATCCCTGTAATTTATATGTTGGAGTGTTTAAAGATGTCCTGGAGGTTCCTAAGCCTCTCCTCATTTTTTTGAATTCTTGTTTCTTCATTCTTTTCTGATTGTATGTTTCTTTGTTCCTTCTGATCCACTCCATTGATTTGAGTCCCAGTTTCCTTCCCATCATTATTGGTTCCCTGTACATTTTCCTTCATTTCACTTAGTATAGCCATCATTTTTTCATCTTTTCTGAGACCATATCAACCAATTCTGTGAACCTCCTGGTCACCCGTACTTTGAACTGTGTGTCTGATAGGTTGGCAATTTCTTGGTTGCTTAGTTGTATTTTTTCTGGAACTTTGATCTGTTCTTTCATTTGGGCCATTTTTTTTTGTCTCCACTCGCCTGTTACATAGTGAGGTGTGGAGCCTTAGGTGTTCACCAGGGTGGGGTAACCCAGTCCCTGGGTTGTGTTGCTGTATGTGGGGGAGGGGTCCAAGAGGGAACAATGGTGCTTGCTCCACTCTCTGCCAGATTTCAGTCACTCCCCCGCCCCTTCCCACAAGCAGATTGAACCCTTCTGGTGCTGATTCCCGTGTGAATGGGTTTGTGTACATTCTAGGACCCTGTGGGTCTCTCCATGAACTCTCCTGTGAGGCTGGGAGTTTCTCCCAGCACATCAACCCCCACAGGTATTTTCAATTGGTGTTTTGAGGCTTTATTTCCCCACACTGGAGCCATGGGTTGTGCAGTCTGTCTTGCTCCCCAGTTTCACCTGGTTTATCTGCAAGTGAATGTGGGACTACCTGGTCCACCAGCCACCTTGTGCTCCTCACCCCTCCATAATCCACCGCCTCGCTGGGTCTGCAAGCCACCGCTTTTATGACTTCCATACAGTTCAATTTTCTGTCAGTACTGGTTGTTTTTTGTTTCTAAATTGTTATTGTCCTTATTTTCATTGTGCGAGGAGGCACAGCGTGTCTACCTATGCCTCCATCTTGGCTGGAAGTCCAAAGCATCAGAATTTTAAATCCAAACTTGATCTTTTTAGAAGTTTCAGTTAATTAAATTGTTATATTCAGAAAATATGCATTAAAAATGTTTCACTGTTTTTTAGTGCACTGGTAGACACAGTTCCTTTTATGTCATAGGAAAGAATAGGCCAAGAGTATTTCTAAGGGAAGGATGAGAGTAGGAAAGAGTAAAGACAGGCTGACCTATATAAACGGTGGCTTGAACTTCTAGAGACACTACAATTCAGTTGCCCAAAGAAAGTCTGGGTAACCTGAATATCCTGAAGCAAATCTAACATCCTAAGGGGGGATGACCCATGTTTAGAAGCAAATAGTTTTGTCCACATACTGCACATGTCTTAGAGACAGGAAATTACAAAGCTATGACTGTCACTAAGTTATTTCATTATTTTAGTTTCACAGATTCTACTTTGAAAAGTGTGGCTGTGTATTTTATGTGCAGTGCCACAAAGTAACATGTATCTGGCCTCAGATTCAAGTGCTGGCACTCTTTGATTCCATTAAAATGAATAACTACTTATGTATCATTAGATTGAAAAACATATATAATTAAAATAGCTAAAGAACCATCAAATAATCACTCTTGTAGTTAATTACCTTTTAAATCTAACCCAAGCTATGCCTAAATTTGTTTATATTGTAATTGCAATTCTTAGATTTGGGTTTCTAGTTTTTCCCGTTTAATCCCTATATTTGATTTCAATGAGTAGAATATAGTAAGTTTTAGACTAATGTCACTGGAAGTTTTACACTGTTAGTGAAAGAGAACAGAAAAAAGAAAAACAAATCAGGTACCTGGAAACCTTTAATACGGAGACATGAAACCTGGAGTCAGGTCTGAGTGCTGAGCAAAGAAGATAACCTTTCTATTTGTAAAGTTCTTGTAAATTTGCATCGAGTTCGCCTGGAAGTCTTAATCTTGCCATCAGACTTCACAAATACCACCAGTGTACCTTGCCCATCACTTTGATCTAGGTTGAAAGTGTGAGTAATGTGGACATTCTTCTCTTCAGCTTCTTCACAGTGAACTGTCAGTACCCAGGCATAAGAATTAGAGGTATACATGTTCTCTTAAATATTGCTTGATGATGCTGCCAAGGCAAGTGTGTCAGTGATTATCATAGTAAAACAAGCCTAAAATAATGCAGTAGGTGTATAGTTGTATAAACTACAGGTATATAGTCATAACGTGGTGTGCTTATAAATAAGTAGATCAATTTGGGCATTAAATACCACTCATGATGCCTCAGACAGAAACTTTCTATATAATAATATAGAACAGTGGGAAACAGTAGGAAATGATATTATTTCCTACTGTTACCACTCTATGACTAATTGAAAGCAATCATATTTACATCATCTTGTAATACATTGCCTGTCCTTTTTCTGATAATTTTTCATGTTTATAATGACATGTTCAGTAAATTTTTTAAAATTTCAGTAGGAAATGATATTATTTTCTACAGTTTCTTTATTCTTTTATATACTACCACTTATGTTAGAGGTGCTTCTCTTACTATATATTTATGCATCCCCTTGTTCCATTTATCCTCAAGTAATTATTAGATAGTCTGCTATTTTCCACATACATTAAGTATTAGTCAGTAAATACTTGTTAAGCACATACATGGTGCTAAGCAGTAAGCTAAGTACTAAGAATATAGCACTAAACAAGGCAGACCTTGTCCCTGTCCTCATGGAGCAGCCCTTACTCCATTGTCACAGTTTCTGTTTCCAAACAAGCTTTTCATCGGTGCTTTGTTATTCAAGATTGTCATCTCATTTCACACTCATACATACAGCAAACAGTGCTGAGTATCTGTGGTATACCCAGCATTATGTGATGATATAATTGAGAAGTAGACCTCAACAGATAAATTATAATACTGTGGTTGAAGTAAAGTACTGGTGTCATGAACTGGTGAACAATTAAAATGCAAAAGGAAGATTAACAACTCTTAGTGAGAGAAATGAGGAAAAGCACCCCAAAGAAGATGACATTTGAGCTTAATTTTTAAAGTTTATTTGGCAGAGAAGATAGAAAAAGACTTTTGAAGAGAAGGGAAGAGCACTGGGAAAAAGATATGGAATAATGGTATGTTCAATGGGGTGTTCTTTGTGATAAGTTCCCTGTAGCTCAAGTATAAGGGACATGAAGTGCTACAAAAGAAAAGGAATCTCTAAAATTGACTAGAGCCCGATTGTGAAAGGAGTTTGCTGATGACTGCCTTTGCACGCTGAAAAGTCAGTGAACACATTTGTTAACTTAAGGGCTTTAATGAGAAAGAATGAAAAATGTTCACGTAATCATGTTTCAGTTCCTGCTAATTTCCCACTGACTTCACCAGGTACTGCCTCCTAACTTTATCTGAATATTTCTGCATGCTGTGTGGGATCCATTTGCCTTTTAACTATACATGTAATACTTAAACATTATTTCAGTTATCACAACTTTTCTACAAACCGAATGCTTTAGGAAAAACTTGAATTTCTGACATTAGACTTACCTTTGTTTTAACTAAAAAACTGTCGGAATTTCAAATGTCTTATCCATTTTACACAACTCGTCTCTTTATTTAGCTCTCCTACTTATATTCCTATTTATGATTACCTACATTTTTATTTGAAAGAGTAAAAATATATTTTAAAATTAAAACAGTAAAATAATGAAATACTTTGGTATTGATTACAAAACAACACTTAGGTAGCTTCTATCTGCTTTTTCTCTATTTAAAAAAAACATGAATGTCTCTTTTGAAGAGATTTTACCACACATACAGATACAAAAGGAAGGAAAAATACTTTAAAATACTGTGAACCTAAAGAAAGCCAATGAAGCTGAAACCAATGGTTATTCTTATAGGAATGATTGATTTCAATATGTATTCCAATTGTGAAAAGGAAAATCTGAAAGTAGAATGTTTGTGGTGTTACAGTAAGCTTTTCCTTAATTTCAAGAAGCATGTTTTAAGAACTTACTGATGTTAAACTTTATTTTAGTTACTAGAAATATAAAAATGAATAAAACAGCCCCTCCTCTCAATAGACTTGTCTAGTGAAATATTAAGTTGAAGCACATGAAATTGCATCCATTTTTAGGTGAAAAATGGTCAAATGTCAGTTCAGCCTAACATGTTTATAAACAGAAATTTGCAATAATTAAGGTATGAATAATAAGGTGCTACCTCTGCTGAGAAACTGCTTCATGCTGCCTAGAGCAGTCCATGAAGTCTTCCCAGAGATGACATTTGAGTTTCAGACAATAATTGGGAGTGCATCTTGTGTTCACAGGAAGCAAAGAGAATAAGGGCATTCTAGAAACAGGAAACAGCATGTGCAGAGCTGTTGAAATGACAAAGAGCCTAGAATGTGTGGGAAACTGCAAATATTTCACATTAGTTGCAATGCCAGATATCACCGGGGGTGACAGGAGACAAGGCAGGCCATGTAAGCAGAGGGCAGATCATGGAATGGGATATATCAAGCCTAAGAGCTTGATTTTCCCTTGAGACTGGCGAAATGTATATAATCCATGGAGTGTGCAAGGCAGTCTGTTAGAGTCAGAAAGAAAATACTATTTCTATGTATATTTAACATTATTGTGTAGGTATTACAGTGTATGTAATTCTTATTGTGCTACTGGATGTAAATTATATATATAAAATGGTGTGTTATGGGTTGAATTGTGTCCCCCCCAAAAAAATTTATGTTGAAGTTCTAACCCCCTCGTATCTCAAAATGTGACTTTATTTGTAAATAGGGTCATTGCAGATGTAATTTGTCAAGATGAAGTCATACCAGAATAGATTGGGACCCTAATCCAATATGACTGGTGTCCTTGTAAAGATGAACACCATGTAAAGAGAAGGCAGAGATTGGGGCAATGCTTCTATAAGACGAGCAGCTTTAAAGTTGCCAGCAGACATGGCTGGTGCGGCTCAGTGGATTGAGTGCTGGCCCTCAAACTAAAAGGTCACCAGTTCAATTCCTGGTCAGGGCACATTCCTGGGTTGAGGGCATGTGACAGGCAACTGATTAATGTTTCTTTTGCATATCAGTGTTTCCCTCCTTCTCCTTTCCTTCCCCTCTCTCTAAAAATAAGTAAACAAAATCTTTTTAAAAAATTGCCAGCAAACCATCAAAGCTAGGAGAAAGGCATTAAACAGATCCTTCCCTCCCAGTCCTCACACAAAATCAATCCTGCTGACACCTTAATTTCAGAGTCATGGTGTCTAAAACTGTGAGACAATATTCTATTGCTTAAACCACACAGTTTGTAATACTTTATTATGGCAGCCCTAGAAAACTAATATATGGTACATCATCAAAAAGTTGGGAGATCTTGATTAAATGCCAGGGAGCCATGGAAGAGTTGCATTATGTTTAAGAGTTCAAATTATTTGTCCTATCTTTATTTCATCTCTATATGCAGTAATTGACTCGAAGTGATTTCTTGACTTCTTAGTTCTTACTCTACTTCTTAAAGCCATTATAACGTGAAAACAACTTGCTCACATTGCACACACATTTGTGTGTGGAAGAAGGAATTAGGAAATTTTTGGCCTTAAGCTCAGAACAGACAGGGTAATGGTATGCAACAGTTTTAAGGGAAAACATTTACATTGAAGGGGGGGAAAATATGATTTAACCCCATTAGGCAGAAGTGGAGCCAAAATCAGAAATAAGGTCCTACCAATAGGAATCACAGCTCTGAAGAGTTTTATAGTATCTCATTAGTGCATGAAGGACTGTAGGCAAAGCATGCATTGTTCTAGCTACATAATCTTCCAGTATTAAGGACAGCCAGTCCTTTTTATACAAGTCATACATTAGTTATGTGCCTGGGGTTCCAAAACAGAGAGATTGAATTTTCCAAACCGGGGGTAATACCCTAAACTGAGATGTACCTCTTTGGAGCCTGTTTGTAGGTCAGCAAAATCCAGAAGTCAGCATTAATTAATGTATTTATACAAAATAAAATATTTTTCTGTATTATGTTTGTGGCATTTTAGATCTTTGTGGTTCCATGGAATATTTGATCATTTTTTTGGCCTTATCTATGCAAGTTAACTACAGCATTTTCAAACACTACTAGTTTTTTTTAAAAAACCACATGTATTTGAAATAGTTCTGCCATCCTTAGACAAGTAATTTTCAGACTTTTTTAAAAGTAATAAAACCCTTTCATCAAATGAACTCTTAATGTGGAAGCTCAATGTGCAATCATTACTTAGGCAGTTTACTCCATTGTAGAGGACTATGCTTTGATATTTTAAAGCTTTGTTTCTTATAACTAGTTTGGAAGTTTTATATTTTGTGATTATGTATTCTGTATTCACTCACTGTGTAATCTATTAGTAGAATTAAGAGGATGGGAATAATATGCTATGGACCTATGATCTCATAGGGCCTATGCTTAGAGTTGCTTTCCAGTAGTGGGATTGCATCTGTCATCTCTTGTTTGGCCCCCTTTGTGGCCAGCATAGCAGTCTGTGACCTACAACTGTTACAGAACAAAGAGGGGGGGCCTGGGACAATATACTATTACCCAAAAGGAACCCCCCAGGTTCATTATGTCCGCCACCAGAGGAAAGACGTCTCTCAATGCCAGAGATTTGTGAAAAGGAAAGGAAATGTTTATTTAATGCTATACAGACTTAAAGTAGTGACCTAATGTCTTTATCAAAATCCCAAAATCCCTTAAAACACCCACAAACATATGCAGTCCTTCCTTCCCCCTTTGCCCAGGCTGGGGTACCGTATCTCAGGAAATAGAAGTCTGTGGCTCAGGCAGCCCCGGTTCTTCCCAGTAATCCGTCTTGGCTGGGAGACCTCCCTCAGTTCCCAGCACCCTCAGCTGTGTGGCCAGGATCTCTGCTAAATCCAGGTGGTGGTTTCCCCTTCTAAAGCTGCAGGGGTCCCCACTCTGGCAAAGCTGCAAGGTTCTCTCTCCACTGCTCCAGCCACGTGGTCCTCTCTCTCCCCCAGGGCCACGGGAGTCCCCACTCAGCCAAAACCGTGTGCTTCTCTCTCCTCAATGGTTGCAAGGAACGGGGGTCACCATCCTGCCAAAGCTGAGTGGCGGTTCTCTACTACAGCCGCATAGTGATTCTCTCGCAGGGCTGCGGGAGTCTCCACTGCTAAAGACACGTGGTTCTCTCCAATGGCTGCCTCATCTGAGTTTAAATCCCGGGGCCAATCTTCCTCTGCAGCCCCATTTCCAACTCCTCCCACACTTGGCCTCACATGCCAGAACTCATATCCTTCCAGCTTTACTGGGCTGCCATCCTGAGTTTGGGCAGGGGTGGCCCATGTCTTGGAGCCAGTCTTCTCCAAGCTCCCAGGCAGGTGCTGTAACTCAGGGGACCTGCCCCCCAGTTATGTCTTGGTGGGGAAGTTACTTCCCTCCCCCTGGCTCAGAGCATGGCCACAGCTATTTAACATATCTATGTAACCAGTCAAAGGTTATAGATATGTTAAATAACCATGCTGGAGGGTAGCTGCAAGGCTGTTGCTATGCGAAACCTCTCTCAGTGGCCCTGCTCCATTTGTCCCTTCCCCCAACCCACACCTGGGGGGCGGGGGGGGGGGGGGCGGTGGTGAGGACATCCTAATATTTCCTGAACACCTTGAGTTCTGGACCCCATTCCAAATCCCTATTTGGGGTGCCCCCCTATTGGCTACACCCTGTTACACAACTACTTGTTCAAGAATATAATGTTCACTGCTTCTTAGAAACACATTTCTCTTTAAGGGATATCTTTTCCCTCCTTTCATCATTATTCTTTTAATAATTTTTGTCTCTCCTCTATTCATTTCACTACTCCGTTGCTATCTTTGGACTCTAACAGATTCAAAAATCTGTTTTTCTCCAGTTTAATACATGGTTATTTTTCTTTCACCAATGACTGATAATCCTATTGTATAAGCTGATAAATGTTTGGAACTATATATAGTTTTATGAGGGGGAACCCCCAAAATGGAATTTATTTATAAAAAATTGTGTAGTTATTCCCACGTTTAAACTTCAGTCACCTTTAAAGCGCTCTCCATTTGATGCAATACACCTATTGAGACATTTTTTCCACTACTCAAAACCATTTTTAAACTCATCAATTTTGATACCTTTTAGTGCTTCTGCCATTTTTTGTTTCACTTCTTCCACATCAGCAAACATTTCACTTTGAGGACTTTTTTTCATCCGGGGAAACAAAAAAAGTCACGTGGGGCGAGATTCTGTGAATAGGGAGAGTAGGGCACAGGGGTCATGCGCTCATTTGGTCAAAAACTGCTGAACACTCAGCACAGTGTGGACAAGTGTGCTCGTAAATCACCCACCATGAAATGGGCAAATGCGTTGAGAGTCTTCAAAAAAAATTCACTGAGCTCTGTCCAGCATAGCTCAGTGGGCTGAGTGTTATCCTGCAAAGCCAAAGGTCACTAGTTCGATTCCTGGTCAGGGCACTTGCCTCGGTTGCGGGCCTGATGTCCAGATGGGGTGTGTGTGAGGCAACCAATCATCATCTCTCACCCCAATGTTTCTCTCCCTCCCTTCCCCTCTCTCCAAGAATAAATTAAATCCTTAGAAAAAAAGATAATTTAATTTACTTTGGAATGGCTGCCTGGGTTACTTTTAATCTTTTAATATGTTCCAAGAGAAAATGAAGCAGTGGCAAAAGTTGAATTTACTACATGCAGTAGACAAAGTGCCCTGTGTGAAGGCAAGTTTTTGTCTTTAGATTTGCCAGTCACTGCATCCATTTTAATGAGGCAACTCAGTCTGAGCCTGCATAACTGCCACAATTATTCTCCCAGATCTTAAAGGAATCCACCTTTCAGGAATAATAATAAGCAAAATAATTAAAAGCCAGAAGACTGCCCTATTCCCTTCCCTATTCTTAAACCATTTACATAACTGGTAAAATAGTATCAAGGTCCTTCCTTTGAGTTCTAAGATGCCCATCCTCTCAATACCTTGTTCTTGATATGACCTGGTGTTTCCCATTCCTGAGATACTCCTAGGTTCTACAGAAAGGAGTGGCTATACCCTTAGCTGCACTCACCCTCTCTGTGTATTCTAGACTGCACTGTCCCCTGTCCTCTTTCTTTAGTACCTATTCCAATGTCAATTTTGTAATCCAGAAGTGTAATCTCTCAGCCATGGACTGCTTTCTGCCATTCTCTTCATGTTGAGGTTTCACACCTTTAGAAAAATTATCATCATCATAATGGAGCTCCTTGGGAGAAAAGAGATAAGTGTCCACTGTCAGACAGCCAACTTGAACCAGAAACAGTAACACAACTTGTACAGTCAATTGTACAAGCATAGTAAAGAAATTTAGAAAACAGAAAAGTAAAAATCTGTAATTGCATCACACTAACATTAATTCATTTATCCATTGTTTGTACACTTATATATTCATTCAAGTCACCAGATATTTACGTCAATATCTCCATGGTCTAATCACCATGCCTTCTAGCAAATTAAAGTCTAGTAAGGGAACTGTAACCAGGTAGAAATAATCACCAATAATATTTTTGTGTATTTTTATTGAATCCTAATGTTATTAATTAGTCTTTTAATACATTTCAATTACACTGTCTATTCACTCTTATCCTTTATTTTATTTTTAACTTACAGCACAGTGGGAGTGACAAAAGAGAGACAAAGAAATTTTTCTAGTTTCTTGACCACCAGGAATATGATCATGTTTTTTTTAACCCGAGTCTGGAGTATACCAATGTTCTATAATTCATAGAACATTGGCAAGCCATATCCCTTTTCTGCTTCACAGATCCTGTCTGTAGCTATACTGCTTCTCCACCTACAACTGTGGCATCAGCTGTGGGTAGATAGGTACTCCTTACTGCCTACTAGTTTCAATAAGGTGATATAGCTGATAGAGCTCACTCTCACCAAAATAGAAGCCAGGGAAGAATAGGCATCAGTCTGGGGAGAGGATCATCAGCTCTTGGACTGTGGCCCAGCTGTTTCAGTTCCTTATAGATCAGCCTACCCAGCACATGATAGACGTTTCGTGACCTAGGCCATAAGAATGACTGTCTGCATGTTTTCTCATCTCCTAATTCAACTCTTCTTCATTTCCCACAGTCTTCCTCTTTCACCCTTTCCCCTTCCAGAATCCTGCTTTTCAAAACAAACTTCATTTTATTCCATAATGCCACCTCTCCCCTCAGAAAAAATGAAGGCCTAGTTCATTTGATCCCTTCTTGTGTATTACAAATTATAGCCTCAGGCTTCCATTCAAGGTCTATAGTTTTAGCCCTTAACCTGGTTTCTGCTCTCTTTATAATCACAATCATATTTTAAGTATAACCAAATCATATTCCAGTATTTTTTACAATGCAGTGATTCTTAGTATATTTACAAAATTGTGCAACATCACCACAATTTAATTTTAGAACATTTTTGTCATCCCAGAAAGAAACCATATACCCATTAGCAGTCATTCCCTAGTTTCCCTAGTCTTTTGCCAGCCCAGGTCAATCATTGATCTACTTGCTGTCTCCCTAGGTTTGTCATTTATCACTGTTTGTAGTGGGGACAGGTATAGATGGGGAGAAAGGTGAGCTGTGGTCTGGAAGTGAGCTTCTACTTCTGATCTCTGCTTGTCTTCTAACCCTTAAATTTGAAGTTAAAATTCGTTGTCCCTTTGACATTTTCTTCCAGAAATTCCCATCTGCTCTCCAAAGATACTCAGTTATGATATCTATAAACATATATACCTAATTTATCTTATTTCATACCCTTAAACTAATTTCTTGTGAATGAGTAGCACTAGTACTCATACATGCATGCATACCTACCTTGCCCTGAGTCGTATTTCAAAGCCTTCTTGTCTGAACTTACAATGAGGTCACCATGCCTCAAACACATTACCCTAATTCTCTAATTCCTAGGTTTTTCAGATCAGGCCATACCTGTATCATGCTGATTTTAGGTAAGATATCCATAATACTAGGTTACAGTGAATGGCAGGAGACAGTAGAATGAAGCATGGGGAATGGCTTGGGGAAAAACACCCCTCTCTGCCATGTGCACAACTAGAATTGAACATGGGGAGAGGAAGAGGTGTGGGAGATCAGTCTGGGAATGCTCTGTAGTGGGTGCTTTTTCCCACCAGAGCATCTTGGCCTCCCCAGTATCCCCATCCCTCTGGAGTGGTTCTTTGGGATGTCTGAGCTCCCCATAGCCACCATTGGCTGTAGGGAGGGCCCTGATGACCAAACAATGTTGAAGGTGTGTGATTCCTCATTACCCTGGGAGAGAGGAGTATATATACAGAAGACAGGAGTCCTGAGAACTTAAACATGGCAAAAGTGACCAAGAAATCATGGAAGCCACAAACCACAAGCATCCAGAGGTGGAAGAAGAAAAAGATCCACTCTCATCCTGGATCAAGACACAATAGAAAGGTCAGCTGACCCTACCTATGCTTCTCCTCTTCTTCCCCATCTAAGTCTTACATCTTCCACCCTCCCCAGATAATCCTGCCTCTGCTTGGTACCAACCTCCTCCTTAGCTCCCCTTCTCCCTGCAGCCCCATTTTCTTCTTCCAACATAGTGTCCTCTGAGCTGACCTTGTTGCCTTACCAGGTTCTGAAGATATGCAAAAAGATAAAAAGACCACTTCACATGACCTCAAGAAAATAATGTTCTCCTAAAGTTGTAACTACTTCAAGAAGGCAGAAGAGAGGGGAAAAGGCCAATAAGTTTCTACCATTACCATAGACTGAGCTGAAGGCAGCCATGCCAAGCCCAGTGGACCCTATAGAAACACAGCATTTTAAAATAAGACCCCTGCTAACAGTACCTGCAGAGCAAGCTTCAGAGACTTGAAACAATCTGCTGCATCTAGTGTCTGGGCTGCTGGGAAATGGCCAACTGCATAGGAACCTACTCAAACACTAAAGTAGAATATGGACCACAAAAAGTGGTTATTAATATAAAATCAACACGGTATAAGAAGCCCCTCCACAAAATAAAATAAAATTAAGCTCTCTGCACAAAAATTGTGTTACATTATTGTTTGAGATTGTCCCTAAAATTGAGAGATCGAAATGGCAGAAGCTCAGAATCTTTGCTGCAAAACAAGTCCCAGGTCCCCTCCTATCCACCTGTGGAGAAAATGTATGTGCAAATTCCAAGGGTAGGAAGATGTCCTTTCTGCCAGATTCCCCAGCTATGGAAGACCAATTTAACAATTTCTGTTTTATTTTTATTACTTTTTAATTTTTAATTATATTTTATTCATTATGCTTTATTTTAATTATGATTATTACGCTTGTTCCAATTTTGCCCCATTTGCTCCCCTTCACCGGGCACCCCCAATTCTAACTCCCTTGGGCAATCCCCACAGCATTGTTCATGTCCATGGGTCATACATATAAATTTTTTGGCTACTCCATTTCCTATATTGTACTTTACATCCCCATGGCTATTCTGTAACTACCTATTTGTACTTCTAGTTTCTTTTTAAGATTTTATTTATTTTTAGAAGGGAAGAGTGGGAGAGAGAGAGGAAGAGAATCATCAATGTGTGTTTCCCTCTTGCATGCCCCCTATTGGGGACCTGGCCTGCAACCCAGGCATGTGCCCTGACTAGGAACCGAGCTGGCAACCCTTTGGTTCACACCCTGCGCTCAATCCACTGAGCTATACCAGCCAGGGCCTATTTGTACTTCTTAATTCCCTCACCTCTTCACCATTCCCCCAATACCCCTCCCATCAGGGAACCATAAAAATGCTGTCCATATCCATGGTTCTGTCTCTGTTCTTATTTGCTTAGTTTTTTAGATTCAGTTGTTGATAGATGTGTATTTATTGCCATACTGTTGTTCATAGTTTTGATCTTCTTTTTCTTAAATAAGTCCCTTTAACATTTCATATAACAGTGGTTTGGTGATGATGAACTCCTTTAGTTTTTTCTTGTCTGGGAAGCTCTTTATCTGCCCTTTGATTCTTAATGATGTCTTTGCTGGGTAGAGCAATCTTGGCTGTAGGTCCCTGCTTTTTATGAGTTTCAATATTTCTTGCCAATCTGTTCTAGCTTGCAAAATATCTTTTAGAAATCAACTGTCAGTCTTATGGGAACTCCCCTGTAGGAATCTAACTGCTTTTCTTTTGCTGCTTTTAACATCTCTCTTTATCTTAACCTTTAGCATTTTATTTATGATGTGTCTTGATGTGGGCCTCTTTGCATTCATTTTCTTTGGGACTCTCTGTGCTTCCTGGACTTGCATGTCTATTTCCTTCACCAAATTAGGGAAGTTTTCTTTCATTTTTTTTAAATAGATTTTTCAATTTCTTGCCCTTTCTCTTCTCCTTCTGGCATCCTTATGATATGAATGATGGAACACTGGTAGTTGACGCAGAGGCCTCCTACCACCAGCTTACACTAGCCTTGTTTTTTTGGATTCTTTTTTCTTGTTGTTCTGAGTGCTTGTTTTTTTGCTTTCTTATGTTCCAAATCATTGATTTGAGTCTCGGTTTCATCCACTCTGCTGCTGTTTCCCTGTAAATTGTTCTTTTTTTTTCCCAAATTTTTATTTTTATTTTTTTATATTTTTTTATATTTTTTAATTTTTTATTTATTTATTTATTTTTAGGGAGGGAAGGGAGGGGGAGAGAGAGAGAGAGGGAGAGAGAGAGAGACAGACAGACAGACACCAGTGTGCGGTTGCTGGGGGTTATGGCCTGCAACCCGGGAATGTACCCTGGCTGGGAATCGAACCTGGGACACTTTGGTTCCCAGCCTGCACTCAATCCACTGAGCTACGCCAGCCAGGGCTTATTTTTTACTTTTTTATTGTTGTTCTATTACAGTTGTCCCAATTTTTTCCCATGGCTCTTTCCACCTCACTGCCCCCTGCTCCCACAGTCTATGTACACCCTGTTGTCCATGTCCATGGATCCTTTACACATGCTCCTTGACTGTCCACTTCTTTCCTCCCCATCCTCCTCCCTCCTCCCCTCTGGTCACTGTCAGTCTGTTCCTTGTTTTCATGCCCCTGGTTCTATTTTGCTCATTTGTTTGTTTTGTTCATTAGGTTCTATATAGGTGAGATCATATGGTATTTGTTTCAATTAGTGTGTCCTTCATTTCTTTTTTTAATGTATTTTATTGATTATGCTATTACAGTTGTCCCATTTCCCCCCTTCTCTCCCCTCCACCCTGTACCCCCTCTCCCACCCACGTTCCCCCCTTTAGTTCTTGTCCATGTGTCATACTTATGAGTTCTTTAGCTTCTACATTTCCCGTACTATTCTTGCCCTCCCCCTATCTATTTTCAACCTACATTCTATGCTACTTATTCTCTGTACTTTTTCCCTCTCTCTCCTCCTCCTGTTACAGAACACAACAAGGGGGGGGCCTGGGATGATATACTATTATTGAAAGAAGGCCCTGGGTCCGTTATGTCCGCCGCCAGAGGAAAGACGTCTCTCAATGCCAGAGATTTGTGAAAAGGAAAGGAAACATTTATTTAATGCTATATACAAACTTAAAGTAGTGACCTAATGTCTTCACCAAAATCCCAAAGTCCCTAAAAACACCCACAAACACACACAGTCCTTCCTTCCTTCCCCCTTTGCCCAGTCCAGAGTACCGTATCTCAGGGAAGGAAATAGAAGTCCATGGCTCAGGCAGTCCCTGGTTCTTCTCAGTTAGTACTCGATCTCGACTGGGAGACCTCCCTGGGTTCCCGGCACCCTCGGCTGAGTCACCGGGATCTCTGCTAAAACCAGGTGGCGGTTCCCCCTTCTAAAGCTGTGGGGGCCCCACTCTGCCAGGCCGCGTGGTTCTCTCCTCAGGGCTGCAGCATGGCTCTCTCCTCAGGGCTGCAGGAGTCTACACTCCGTCAGGTCCGCGTGCTTCTCCTTCTCTCAGGGCCAAGGGAGTCTTCACTCTGCCAAAGCTGTGGGATTCTCTCTTGCAGGGCTGCACATGGCTCTCCCCCTCCAATGGCTCCTGCGTCTCGGTTTAAATCCCGGCGCCAATCTTCCTCTGAAGCCCCATTTCCGGCTCCTCTCACAATTGGCTACAGCTGCCAGATTCTGGGCAGGTGTGGCCCTGTGGTGTGGAGCCAATTATCTCCAGGCTCTTCTGGATCTTATTACAGATCCCTATTTGAGGCTACCCTCTTGGCTGCACCCTGTTACACTCCCACCCCCTTGCTGCTAGCCCTCTATGTGCCCTCCATTTCTGTGGTTCTGTTCCTGTTCTGGTTGTTTACTTAGTTTCTTTTGGTTTTGCTTTAGGTGTAGTTGTTAATAATTGTGAGTCTGCTGTCCTTTTACTATACATGTCTTTTCTTTATCTTCTTTTCTTAGATAAGTCCCTTTAGCATTTCATAAAATAAGGGCTTGGTGAGAATGAACTCCTTTAACTTGACCTTATCTGAAAAGCACTTTATCTTCCCTTCCATTCTAAATGAGAGCTTTGCTGGATAGAGCAATCTGGGATGTAGGTCCTTGTCTTTCATGACTTGGAATATTTCTTTCCAGCTCCTTCTTGCCTGTAAGGTCTCTTTTGAGAAATCGGCTGACAGTCTGATGGGAACTCCTTTGTAGGTGACTGTCCCCTTATCTCTTGCTGCTTCTAGGATTCTCTCCTTCATTTTTACCTTGGCTAATGTAATTATGATGTGCCTTGGTGTGTTTCTTCTTGGGTCCAACTTCTTTGGGGCTCTCTGAGCTTCTTGGATTTCTTGGAAGACTGTTCCCTTTGCCAGATTGGGGAAGTTCTCCTTTATTATTTGTTCAAATATGTGCTCAATCTGTTGCTTTTCTCCTTCCCATTCTGGTACCCCTATAATTCGGATGTTGGAACATTTAAAAGTGTCCTGGATGCTCTTAAGCTCTTCCTCGATTTTTTTAATTCTTATTTCATCATGCTTTCCTGCTTGGTTGTTTCTTTCTTCCTTCTGGTCCACTGTATTGTTTTGAAACTCAGATTCCTTCCTTTCACTATTGGCTCTCCTCCGTATATCTTCCTGCATCTCTTTTATGGTAACCTGCATTTTTTCATCTAATTTGTGCCAAAAATCAACCAGTTCCATGAGCTTTCTGATCACCAGTGTTTTGAATTGTGCATCTGATAGACTGGCTATTTCTTGGTCGCTCAAAAGGATGAGTCCTGGGGGATTGATTTGTTCTGTTGGAAACATGTCTTATGTCTTTCCCTGTCTCTCCTTTTTTTTTTTTTTTTTCCGGTCTGGTCGCTCTTGTTATGGTGGGGGGCGGAGCCTTAGGTGTTCACGGAGCTGGGCACTCCGGTCACTAGATTGTGATGTTATATGTGGGGGCAGGAGCGGGGACGGGAGGGAACAATGGTGGTAGTTCCGTTCTCCTGGGCTCAGACCCTTCTCTGGGATTCTGGGCTGCAAGCTCTGCCCTGGTCCACAGTCACTGCCCCACTGGGTCCGCCAGTCACAGCTTGCATACTCAGGGGTCACCGCTGCGTTCTTGCGCCCCGGATGGCTGTCGCGCCGATTTCACGCCAAATTTTCCCCGACCTCCGCGCACCGCCGACCCACGCCAGCCCCGCAACCACCCGGCTCTTCGTCTCCTACCAGCCTGGTTACGGGTCCACTTCAACTTCTTGGCTGTCCGACTTCCATTCAGATAAATCCTCTGTCAGTTCTGAGTGATATTCTGTCTGCAAATCATTGTTGTTCTCATCTTGGTTGTGCGAGGAGGTAAGGTGCGTCCACCTATTCCTCCATCTTGCCGGAAGTCTCCCCTGTCCTTCATTTCTGACTGAATCTTTTTTATGTTGTTAAGGTCCTCACTAAGTTCCTTGAGCATCCTTATAACCAATGTTTTAAATTCTGCATCTGATAGATTGCTTATCGCCCTTTTGTTTTGTTCCTTTTCTGGAATTTTGATCTGTTCTTTCATTTGGGCCATATTTCTTTGTCTCCTTGTTTTGGCAGCTTCCCTGTGTTTGTTTCTATCTATTAAGTGGAGCTGCTAAAACTCCCTGCCTTGGTAACATGGCGTAATATAGTAGGTATCTTGTAGGGTCCAGTGGCACAGCTCCCCTATCACTCAAGCCGGGTACTCAAGGTGTACCTTTCATGTGCTCTGAGTATACACTCCTCTTGTAGTTGATCCTTGATTGCTGTTGGCAGGTCAATGGGAGGGATTTACCCAGGCCAGTCAGCTGCAAGGACTGGCTGTGACCACTAAACACAACCACCAACCTCTGCCCTCCATAGAGGATCAGGTGTGTAGGAGCAGGGTGGTGGTGCTTTCATGTGGTCTATAGCTGTCCACTGGGTGCATAGGCTCTGGGGTTTTCCAGGTAGTGCAGGCCAAGGTCAACCCCACCCAGGGTGTTTTGCCTGGGGTCATCCTGCTTGGGCTATAAAACAATATGAGATGGTTGCTAATTGTGGTGGGTTTGTTGATTCCCAGGTGAAACCAAGCAGTAAATCTTGGCTAGCTGCTGCTATGCTGGGCCTGGGGCCACTTAACAAGAGGTATAGGAGCTGGGAGCTTACTGAGGCTGGCTGTTGCCTGTTTGAGAGGATAGGAAATTGTGAAGCATGAGCCAAGACCAGCCATTCATATGGAAAACTCTGTTAACAGCTTGGGTGGGCCTATAAATAAGTTGTGTGGGATGGAGTCTCTGGGGATCTCTAGGGTGGGGCAAACAATGTTACCCAGGTTGATGGAGTCTCAGATATGCCATCTGCCTTCTGGCTCTGTGTCTCTGTGGGGAGAGGGTTCTGAAAAGGCCTCTGCCCACCTTTCTGTTGGGAGAATGCTGTCCCTCAGCTCTTGCCTTAATGCCAGACACTTCACTTCCTCCCAGTATGCCACTGGTGTCTTTTAAGCTGCTACACTGGTGCTGGAGCTCAGGGGGAGTGAGTCTGCTTGTGTGAATCTGCATACGGGTTCTTTAAGAGGAATGCTCAGGACTCCAGAAGTTTCTTCCACCAAATCAATCCCTACTGGGTTTTGCAGCCAGAAGTGATGGGGATTTATATTCTTGGCACTGGAACCCTGGGCCGGCAGACCTTGTGGGGCTGGGACTTCTCGCTCCCAAGGTATCCTTCTTAAATTTTTAGTCATCACACATGGATGTGGGACCAGACTGTTCCATGTTTCTCCCCTCCTACCAGTCTGGATGGATGTAGTTTCTTTAATTCTGTAGTTGTCAGGCTTCCTGCTCAATTTCTTATGGTTCTGAGTGTTGTTGTTCTGTAATTTAGTTGTAATCCTGATGTGGTTGTGCAAGGAGTTGACCCCTGTTTACCTATGCTGTCATCCTGACTGCAGTCTAACAATTTCTTTTAGGTACTCAGTGATCAATTTAAATATAAGTGCTATCAGCAGAATATGGCACTGTCTATATACACTCTAATAGGCTTAATGGCAGTGGAGAAGGGGAAGGTGGGAAAGAAAAAGAAGAAAAAGGAGCAAGTCAGGAGGCTCTGACTTTCTTAGTCATGATGCAGAGCTGAGCTGCCCCAGTCATGTGTAAGTAATTCAGTTCAAAGTTGAACGCCCCTGAGCTTCAAAGGCTCCCTCATCCTCTGTTGACCTTGAGGTAAGTTATAATAAAAGACAGAGCAGCCCCAAGCCCAGCCACCAGAGAATAATCATGTGGCCACATCAAAGCAGAGATACTTATCTCTGGTCTGTTTCTGCCCAGCCTCCCAGTCTCACCCTCCCCATTAATTTTTTCTTCCCTTTAAAGCCTAGAATGGAATGCTCAAAGTCCCCAGTAGAGGCAGAAATAGTTGGAATTCGAATATTCACAGGTTAGAACAATGATCCTCAAATAATTTGTGTCTCTCCAAGAGAATTTGAAGGACTATTCATCTTCTTATACAATTTGAAGTTAAAATCCCAACATTTTTATCATGTATTTAAATATTTACTGAGAATGTAATTTCTTACTGTAAATATTAATATTTAAAATAAAATGGACAGTTGGATATATATTTTTGATCAGATAAATTCTGTTCCACTTTGCTATGGAATTAGACTGGAGAGGTACCACCAGACAGGATTATTTAGCCTGCATTTTTCTTGACAACACTTGAATATGCTCAAGTATTTGAACAAGCACATAATTGAGACTCAATTCTTTGCCATGTTGTATGAATGAAATGATTTTTCTGTATATTTTTAAAGGCTGCTATTATCTGATAATTGCTTGAACCATAAGGAAAAATGCCACCCTGATCTCTGTGTACCCTCTTTGCCTGCAGGACACATTAGCTGCAAAATGCACCCCAGCAGTGGAGTGAATGGGACTGATTGTATGTGGTTGTTTAGTAGTGTTCACTTAGAAATCAGATGGCTAGTGTTGTGTAGCATCGTTTGTGAACATGAATATCCTGACCATTTTTTCCAAATGCAAAATGTCAGCTAGCTAGATTTGTTGACATTTAAAATGTTCATGGCACAACAATGAAAAGTGTTTCTCTGAAAAATAGGAAGAAGGGAAGGAAGGGAGGGAGGGAGGAAAAGGAAAGGAAAGAAGGAAAAACAGTGTCTCCTATATCTCCTTTTGGCTCTTTCCATATCTTTTTAGTAAATTTAAAACAAGTTCCTTTGTCTCTAGAAAGAGGATCCAACAGAAAACTGATAGCAGTAGTTGCCTCTGAGAAGAGGAGTTGAGTGGCTGGGACAATATAAAAGAGAAAATGTTATTTCTTTTTTTAAAGAGTATTTATTTATTTATTTATAGAGAGAGAAAGAGAGGGAGGAAAACATCAATATATGGTTGCCTCTCACATACCCACTGCTGGGGACCGTGCTAGACGTGTGCCCTGACTGGAAATCGAACTTGGGACCCTTTGGTTCACAGGCCAGCACTCAATCCACTGAGCCATACCAGCCAGGGCAAGAAACTTTTATTGTATAACCTCTTGTATTTATTGAATTTTAAGCCATCTAACTGCATTGCATATTCAATATTAAAAAATAAGATAGTTAACTAACTAGTTAATTATGTAATAACTTTTAAAAAAACCCTTATCAGAATTGTAATATGTATTTATTTTGGTTTTCAATCATTAAAACATTTCTCTAGTTCTTAAAGGTTTATCCACTAAGCATACACAAAAATAGCATAATGGTGACAAGAAAATTACCAGCAGGAAAACATCAAAACAGTATAATGAAGCCAGATTAGAAGAATGGGGCCCAAACAAGAAAGTACACTCAATGTATCCCAACCTTTTATTTTAAGAAATCTAAAGATGCCCTGGCTGGCGTAGCTCAGTGGATTGAGCGCCGGCTAGGAACTAAAGTGTCCCAGGTTCGATTCCCAGCCAGGGTACATTCCTGGGTTGCAGGCCAGAACCCCCAGCAACCGCACATTGATGTTTCTCTCTCTCTCTCTCTCTCTCTCTCTCTCCCTCTCTCCCTCCCTTCCCTCTCTCTCTCCCTCCCTTCCCTCTCTAAAAATAAATAAATAAAATCTTAAAAAAAAAAAAAGAAAAAAAAAAAGAAATCTAAAGATTAATACAACAAACACCCAGATTGACACTCTTCACCTAGATTTCACCAGCTGAATATGTAACAAATATGGTACCATATTTGCTTTATCACTAATACGGTTTTCAGTAGGGCCCCAACAGACCCAGTGCTGTTGGGGACTTGTTTTAGCTTATTAACAGCTTCATCTAACAGCTTCACCTATAAAGCTCTGTAGCATATTCTATCACCAGAACTGTTACCATAGTATCCTCAAAGATAGCATGGACCTGCGGATGCAGCCTGCTTTTGCAATTTGGATTTCGGCCCTTTTATGGTGAATGAAAATCAACTGAATGCAGCATTTACTGAATTGATCATTAACATTTGTCAGATGTGTTGTAGGGAGGTGCTGTGGAACTGGCATAAGGGAAGGAAAGAATTCTGGCTCATTGAAGGAGTTATATCCATTTATAATAAACCAGTAATCCAGTCAGTGAACTGTTTGTCCAAGTTCTTCGAGCCATCCTAGTAAAGTAATTGAACTCAAGGTGTGGGTTTGTGGGGACCTCCAATGTATAGCCAGTTGGTCAGAAGTACAGGTAACCATCAGAATGGTGACTGGATCTGAAGTAGGGGAAAGTCTTGCAGGACTGAACCCGCAACTTCTGGGATCTGATGCTGTCTCCAGGTAGGTAGTGTCAGAATTAAGCTGAATTATAGGACACCCAGCTGTTGTCTGAGAATTGCTTGGTATAGGAAAACCCCCACACATTGTAATTGGTGTCAGAATCATCTTAAACTAGCAAATGGATGCAGGGTTCCGGTGCCAAAGAGGAAATATGAACACCTAAATGAGATTTCTGTTAGAATATATACATCTAAGTTAAAAACAAATTATTATCAGGCTAATAGAAAAGCTTAAAAGGTAATGAAAGTGCTCAAACTTTGTGGTTTTATTTTTCTCCCTCTGCGTTTAAGTGGTAGAGTGTAAGCTAGAGAATAAATATTTGTCTACATGCTTTGCCCACAATGATTTTCAAAAGGAGAATATACTTCAGAGAGGGAATTATGTTCATTGACCAAAGGGGAGAGAATATTTAATAGTTCAGGAGTGTTCTGGAGAGAATCATGTATCTCATGGTGAATTCCCAGAGGCCAGAGAAGCTGCCCACCATGCTGCCTACCCCTTTGCATCCACAGAAGAATGGCCCTAGTTCAGGAGACGAGAAACAGTACCAGAGCTCATTTCTGTTCTTGCTAACCTGGGTCCCAAAGAATATACCATTTTTTTCTTAAAAACATTCTTCATACTTGATCTGATGATTTTTTTAAATTCAGTCCATCAATATTTTTTCTATTTTCTACATTATCTCTGTTTAAGTACAAAACTGAAGTTGTTTTAATAATAGTATGTACAAAATTCCAGATTATAGGTAGCTTCATTTGTTAATTTGTTAAGAAAATTTTAGTTTTCATAATATGTAGTTTCCACTTCCATTGCTCTGATTTTTTGTTTTATTTTGTGCTCTTAATCCTATGGTTTAACTTTCTGGTTTTTTTTAAACCTCAGACTTGGGAGCCATCTCTTCATATAGTTGTAGTTAATTGTTCATCTGCCTAAATGTTCTGCACTTGACTGAACATGCCCAGTTCTCTTAACAATTTCTCATAGGTCTAATTTTACGAACCTTTAATCTGTTGCTATTCTACTCTGAACATACTCCAAGTTTTTTCTCTTCATACAGTCTGACATGTAAAATTAAATAGTTTGTTCCAACTGAAGTCTGACCAGTGCCAAGCAAATCAAAAATAATTGCTTCTCTTTTTTCACACATGCCTTAATACAGTCCTATAAAGTATTTGTTTCTTATTTCAACATAGAGACTCATCCAGCTTAGCATCAACCATAATTACTGGATTTTACTTGGCTTGGTTTCAGCTAATGGCTGTTGTAGCTGGTATTTCCACATGTTTGTTGCAATTCAGTAGCATATTAAAAATTAAATGCTAAGTCCATAAAATGATTTCCTCCACGTATTTTTCCTTCAAAGATTGTTTTCTGAACAGTTGGTATAAATGTGAACTTAGTACTTGTGGTCTCCGGAAGTAAAACTTGAGTGATTTCTGAGCATTTTTGTGACACGAACTGGAAAGGATTGAGGTGGTTAGATACCAAAAGACAGTGCCGAAAACTGTACACTAAGCAGACTGCCTTTGTTTCATCCTGTCCGAGTTCCATTGTAAGTGATTTCAGCTAACTTAGGCAAAGGGGAGTTTATTAGGGAAAGACGTCAGAGGATTTTCAGGCTAGAGAACCATGTTCAGACACCTGCAAACACCAAGAATGCTCCTGAAAGCAGAATCTCATTGGGACTGTTTCCTAGTTAGTCAGAGTTCTAAACCCTGGACACAGCTTTAGCACTGTGGAAATGGGGGATCCTAACAGCAATAAGACACCATTGGCACCCTTCAGAACATCATACTCTAAGGTGAAAAGAAAAATGCACAAATAATTAAAATCAAATGTTGATCATGCTATAAGGAAAAATGTTCTGAAAGCTGACTTCCCAGTTGTCTCCTAGTTATAAACAGACATTCCCAATAATTTTCAGTATAAATATAGTTGCTGGTGAAGTGCATGTAGCCTGTCTTTAACCACCTCTCATTCAACTGCCCCACTCAGATTTCATGATATTTCCAGTCTGGTAAATGACAAAAGAAAAGCACCAATACTTAAAGATACAACACATGGTTTTACAAACATGCTGGGCTTTATAAAGGCAGCCTTAGTGCTTATGTCTTAATCTTACTCTAGGAAATTCTTACTTTCAGAGAATAACTCTTCTACATCATTTTCTTGGGTGTCCTCTTATGCAGCACTTGCAACCTTGGCGAAATAACATACTGGTGTGTCATGTTTTGACATGAGGTGACCACAGGTAATTATTCAAAGTGGACAAGGGGTTGTATTATTAAAAGGGAACTCAAGAACACAAAAAAAATTCAAAATGGCAACAAAGATATACTGTGGTTTATGTAGAATTCTCTGCATACCAGCTATAATTTTATCCCTTTCTCTCTCAGGGAATCATACTGGAGTGCAAAACATGTACATACATATGTAATTCAAAAAGGGAGAATGAATACTCTGAGGTCATAGTAGTCTATGCCACATTACATGTTCTTCTTAAAATGATGCTAAAATGTTCATAATGAAATTTACCATTTTAAGTATTTTTAAGTTTACAATTCAGTGATATCAAGTACATTCACACTTTTGTGCAGCCCTTGCTAACATCCACCACTCAAACTTTTTCATCATCCCAAACTGAAACTCAATATTTTTAAAGTGTTTTTATTGATTATGCTATTACAATTTTCCCAATTTTCCCCCCTTTATGCCCCTGCCACCCTGTCCCCTAACCCTCCACCATCCCTCCCTTAGTTCATGTCCTTGAATTGTACTTATAAGTTATTTGAGTCCTCTGTTTACTATACCATTTTTATCTTTCCCCATCTATTTTATGCCTACTTATTATGCTCCTTCTTCCGTGTACCTTCCCCCCCCACATTCCTCCCTTCCCCCTCCCCACTGAACTCCCTCTGTGTGATGTCCATTTCTCTGATTCTATTTCTGTTCTGGTTGTTTGCTTAGTTTTTGTTTTCATTGTTTTTTTCTTTTAGGTTCATTTGTTAATAGTTGTGAGTTTGTTGTCATTTTATTGTTCATATTTTTTATCTTCTTTTTCTTAGATAAGTCCCTTTAACATTTCATATAATTAGGGCTGGGTGATGATGAACTCCTTTAACTTGACCTTATCTGGGAAGCACTGTATCTGCCCTTCCATTCTCAATGAAAGCTTTGTTGGATAGAGTCATTTTGGATGTAGGTCCTTTCCTTTCATGACTTGGAATATTTCTTTCCAGCTCCTTCTTGCCTGCAAGGCTTCTTTTGAGAAATCAGCTGATAGCCTTATGGGAACTCCTTTGTAGGTAACTGTCTCCTTTTCTCTTGCTGCTTTTAGTATTTTCTCTTTGTCTTTAATCTTGGGTAACTTAATGATGATGTGCCTTGGTGTGTTCCTCTTTGGGTCCAACTTCTTTGGGACTCTCTGGGCTTCCTGGGCTTCCTGGAAGTCGATTTCCTTTACCAGATTGGGGAAGTTTTCCTTCATTATTTGTTCAAATAAGTCTTCAGTTTTTTGCTGTCATTCTTCTTCTGGCACCCCTATAATTTGGATGTTGGAACATTTCAGGTTGTCCCAGAGAATCCTCAGCCTCTCTTCATTTTTTTTGGATTCTTGTTTCTTCATTTTGATCCAGTTGGATGTTTATTTCTTCCTTTTGTTCCAAATTGTTGCTTCAAATCCTGGTTTCCTTCTTGTCATTGTTGGTTCCCTGAATATTTTGCTTTATTTCATTTTGGGTATCTTTCATTCTCCAACCAAGCTTAGTCAGTTCTGTGAGCATTTTGATTACCAGAGCTTTAAATTCTCCATCAGATAGGTTGGCAATCTCCTCATCGCTTAGTTCTGAGGTTTTGCTGTGTTCTTTTGTTTGGGCTGTATTTCTTTGTCTTGGTGCAGCTGATAAGTTATAAGGAGTGAGCCCTTAGATATTCACCAGGGCAGGGCAACTCTCCTTGCTGTGCTGCCTGTGGGGGAGGGGCAAGAGAGGGTACAGTGCAGCTTGCCTGCTGGTCTCTAGCACACTTTCCAACAGACTGTCAGACTGGAAGTATCTCCCACTGTGGCAACCCCAGCCATGGCACACAGTCAGCTCTGAGTCTCAGTTTCCCCTTTAAGTCAGTCCCTCCCTTGCAGCTCCACCAAGCTCAGCAGTCAGCTCCACCCCTCAGCTGCCTCACTGTGGTTTTTCTGAGTCACTGACTCTGTGGGGTCTGCCTGACCAGTCTGGTTGTTCTGGTTGATTTTTTTCTTCAATTCCTTGGTTGTCGTAGTTCCATGCAGTTTGAGTTTTTGGCACTTTCGGCTGTTTATTGATTTTAGATTGGTTTTTATCCTCCTTTTGTACTTAAGGAAGCAAAGGGTTTCTACCTATGCCTCCATCTTGGCCAGAACTCTGAAACTCAGTATTTTATCAGTTAATTCTATTAACATCCCTTGAGTGAATCTGAGATACTTTGGGAGGCTAAAAACAGGAGAATTCCTGTTCTCTACCTATCAATAGTTTTCCACCTGTTCAGTTTCATGTCCAGTACCTGCATAGGAAGAATGAATTTGTAGAAATATTATTTTATTTAATTTACTTATTGCATTTTAGAATCTTACTTTGGGAGAGAGTGTTCACTATCAAATTTCCAAAATAACTTTAGGACCTGACATGGAGTTTTTTATTTTCATTTTTGCCATGGTAAGTACAATGGAAAAAAGAAACTATCCTTTATCACCACTATTCTCAAGAAGGGCATTAAAAAAAGGTTTTATTTATTTAGAGAGAGAGAGATAGGGAAGGATAGAGGGAGAGAAACATTGATATGTGACAGAAACATTAATCATTTGCCTCTTGCATGCCCCTGAATAGGGACCTGGTCAGCAACCTAGGCATGTGCCCTGACCAGGAATTGAACCGAAGACTTTTTGGTTTGTGGGACAATGACCATCCCACTGAGTACAGGGCAGGGCACAAAAAAAGGACATCTTAATACCAAAATAAATAGGAGAGCCATAAAGACAGATAAAAAGGAAATGTGCTATTATAAAAATGATGCTCACTGCATGTTTCTTGTTTTTTCTGGATGTACCAGTGGCTGGTGGAAACTATGATATAGAGAAACAATGTTCTGAGAGAGAGTAAATGAATATTTGGTCTCAGTCAACCACTTTCCACCAATATTCAGTGTCTCTGATGACTCATTTGGAAAGGTGTGTTTTCTCTAGGTTACACTTAAAAAATTTTTTTCCTCACCCAATGAAATTTTTTCATTGTTGTTTTAAAGAGAGAGGAAGGGAGAAAGAGAAACATCAATTTGTTGCCTCCTGTACACTCTTGGACAGGGGATTGAACATCTTGATTTTCATCAAGTTTTCTGAGATTCTGATCTAAAGAATTGCTGTCTTCAATAGCATGAATCATTTGAGAGGAAGGGGGTGCCAGTTTCGTATTTTTTTCTTTTATGATTAAAGTAGATGTAAAAAGAGGAGTGGAGTTACGAAGGTAAAGATAAAAGATGTGTCAGTCTTCTTGCTAGATTTTGGATTGAGTCTCTCACTCTTGATGCCATTTATACTGCATGCAACTTCTTCCCCAGACCTTCCCCAGTACATGACACTATTGACTAGTTTACTTCCTAATGCATTTTATGGCATTTGGAAGCCCTCCAGTGGCCAAATGCTATACTTGAAAAAAAATCTATTACACTAAATTGTTTAGTTGTGAAGCTGTACCCATGTTTACAGTGTACTTTGAAATGTCTAAGAAAATAAATGGAATAATGTATGAATAGAGGGATGTGTAGATGGTTACATATATGAAGCAAATATATGAATGTTAATTATATAATTCAGGTGACAGGTGTATGAGTCACTATATCATTCTTTCAGTTTCTCTGTGAACATTTATATAATAAATATTGACTAAAAATCTCTGCTAGACTCTGAAGATTATACCTTGTAATTCAGATTATTGAATTACCATATTTTTCAGACCATAAAATGCACCTAGGTTTTAGAGTAGGAAAAAAAATTTTGAAGCAAAAAGTGCGGTAAAATGTTTAATAACATAAATAATACAATATTTCACCAATGTAAATGTAAACAGCAGCATTAATAACCATTATTCCTCCCAAATTCTGGGTGTGGGGTTTGTCTTATATTCCAAAAGTACGGTAAAATTTTATCTATGGCCATACCACCCTGAATGCTCCCAATCTCATCTGAATTATAATTTTGTTAAGACAACATTTAAACTATCTTTGAATAAAATTGTCTTCATTAATGAACATGGATTAATTTTCTTACCATGGATTAATTTTATTTTTTATTTTTTAAAAGATTTTGTTTATTTCGATTCCCAGCCAGGGTACATTCCTGGGTTGCAGGCCATAATCCCCAGCAACCGCACATTGATGTTTCTCTCTCTCTCTCTCTCTCTCTCTCTCTCTCTCTCTCTCTCTCTCTCTCTCTCCCACTCTCCCTTCCCTCTCTAAAAATAAATAATAAATAAAATATTTAAAAAAAAAAAAAAAAGATTTTGTTTATTTCTTTTTAGAGAGAGGGGAATGGAGAGATAACGAGAGGAAGAGAAACATCAATGTGTGGTCGCCTCTTGAGCACCCCCAACTGGAGACCTGGCCCGCAATCTAGGCGTGTGCCCTGCCTGCGAACCAAACTGGGGACCCTTTGGTTCCAATCCACTGAACCACACCAGCTAGGGCTGGATTAATTTTTAAATACTTAAAAAGAACTTTTGTGTTTCTATTCAGAAAGTTTATACAACAGGAATGGGAAATAGCTAATTGATTTACTTGTTTTAAAAAATGTTTATCTTCCTAGAATATCTATTTTACATACTCCTGACTTCTTACTAAATTAACTAGATTCACATTGTTTTTTAAATCAGAGAGGCCATTGTTTGGCAATTGCCGACAATACTTTTTCTTAGAGGAGATGCACTGATCAGTGTTGAATGAAGAGAACAAAACCCACCCTTAAGTAACTTAAGACAAAAGGGGTTCATTATATTGTATATTACAAATGATTGGCAGGGTTGAAGAAACAGCATATAAGCTGAGCTTCAGGAATGACTCAACAGGTCCATGCCATGGAGCTGGGCTGTCAAAGGACTGTTGCTCATGCCATAATCAGGAAGTCACTTGCTGAACAGGGAAGCCAACGCCACAGCCACATCACCTTCAGTATCAAACACCCATCAGAAAGGATGCCACATAACCTTCCTCCCTCCCCCACTCAATTTTGGATTCTTCACTATACTCACTGCTACACATAAATGCCTCTAGTTAGTAGAATTTAAATTACATCCATAACCCTAGCTGCAAAGAAGTTCGAACAGTATGTTTTCAGGCCAGGAAGGTATGTTAGGAGGAGGGTGGTGTTAAATGAAAGGCTGTTGGAAACTCCTTAATGGACAGGTCAAGCTGACAGTACCTGAACACACTGATCAACTTTACGACTGAGACTACCAGACATTGTGATAATGAGTATAATAAGAAGTAGATGGCAGCATATGTGAAGAATTCCTGCCCCAAACATCAAACCTGAATCTGAGAAAGCCTCCAGATCCAAACACCAAGCTTACAAGAAATAGAGGGACAGGGCACACATTAATACCACCACAGGGATGCAATTAGCAAAATCTAGAGCATGGCAAACTACAGAACAAATGACACGGTTTCTTCAATAAATGGCAGAAACAAAAAAAAAAAGAGAGAGAGGAACCTAAAATTAGATTTAAGAGAGTTATCAAGTAAATGCAGTGTGTGAATCTTGTATAGGTCTTGATTCAAACAAACCAATAGTCAGAAATATTTTATGAGACTCTCAGGGAAATTTGAACATACATGTACTTGAATAATTGATTATATTAAGAAATTACTGTTGTTTTTTTTTAGATGAGATAATAGTGTTCTGATTATATCAGCAGTTGTCACTTTCATAATTCCTTTCTTTTTCAGATTGTTATATGTTGTTTCTTTCATAATTTATGGTTCTGGGTTTTAGACTGAAAGTTTATTGTGCTACCCATTTTACAATGTTAAATAATGTAATCCTTGTAACAATCCTGTGTTAAAGGTAAATTATAGTGTTCATTAAGGGAAACACCTATTAGAGCTTTTCTGAAAGTGGATAAAAACAAATGTCTATTTTAAAGTGCTTAGTATGTCTAGGAAAGAACAAGAAGGCAGGCAGTTTTTCAGGGAAGGAAGACCATCAGGCATCTTAGCTAATTAATAGGTAAGAAAAATTTTCAGATAGCATGTTCTTTCAAAAAAACGGATTTAGATTTATTTTAGATTCCATAAATTAAACATTAGATTCAATGTCCAAAGTGTTTTTAAAACGTTCCTTCATCCTTGAAACAGTGAAAGGACAGCTGTTGTCTCATTTCAAAGATGAGGGAGAACCTATAGCACACACCTAGCCAGAATGATTAAAGTGTGACAAGCACATTGAGAGGTGTGGTGTTATCAGACACACCCAAAGGCAGGACACCTGGGCTCCCCAAACTAGTTGGCCGAAATCTTGAATTGGCAGTTCTATTAATGTGCTTAGGTCATGCATTCTGAAATTTTGTTCTTGGGGGTAAGAAATATCAGATATTACAGTGGTTTGTGCGGCTCTACGCCATAACCCTATCCAACAAAATCCTATCCCTTATTTGTATCACAAGGGAGAATTTAAATTCAATTTAAACTTTCCCCTTGTATAGGTGGGGGAGGAGATGGATGATGAAAAATAGTTTCAGAAACACTTGCTCAGCCAAAGGATGTTTTATTTAGAATATAGTGATGTTTCAATCATATTTTCTCAATCTTGAAAATGGATGTCATTACATTTACTTTTTAAATTAAATTAATTTTAAGGATTTTACTTATTTACTTTTAGAGAGAGGGGAAGGGAGGGAGAAAGAAAGGGAGAGTAACATTGATGTGTGAGAGATACATAGATTGATTGCCTATTGTACACCCCCAACTGGGAACCTGGCCCTCAACCCAAGCATGTGTTCTGACTGGGAATCGAACTAGCAACCTTTCGGTTTCCAGGCTGGCACTCAATCCACTGAACCACACCAGCCAGGGCTAAATTAAATTAATTTTAAAAACAAATATTTTTCATTCTTAAGCACATAGAGGTCATCCCCCCCCCCCCCCAGATTTCAAATAGCTTACAAAATCAAAATGCTACCTTGTTTTTCTGAAAATGATCCATTTAATGCCACTGTTTTCAAGGAAAATTGTGGCATCTCTCTCTAAAACTGATAATAGTTTATTAAAGGGATGACTGGATAGCTCCTTTGGCGAACTGCAGCCCCAGTTGACTTGTCTATGAAAAATGAGGTTATTAACTGGTCATTGCTAGTCTCCACTAAACTTTGTGCTTCATAAACAATATTTGTTGTAGACCCTCTTCTGAGGGTTTTTTAAAAATTGAGTTTTAAGAGAGAGGAAGGGAGAGAGAAACATAGATGTACACATCTCAACTGGGAATCGAACTCACAACATTTTGGTGTACAGGGACGATGCTCCAATCAATTAAGCCACTGGCCACGGTTTTCATAAACAATCCTGAAAACTGTTTGCAAGTAACTGTTTAGAGTTATTGTCCTATACTTCTAGATTCCACTCCCACTACTCCTGCTTATATGGTATTGCTGTAGAATTTTCTAGCTTGAACTGAAGATGTGAGATTATTTACCCTGAAATTGAACTCCCATGAGGCAATACCAGACATGGCATCTCTGCTTGTCTCTAAAGTTTATATAAAAGTAATTGAGTCTGAAAAACACCTCTTTGCCCTGACTTAATGTCACCTCTATTCACATAATGATTTGAATTGCAATTCATGTGCACCTAAGCACACGTTGTAAGCAGAAAATTGGGTTAGGCATTCAAGAAGGTTGCAAGCTAATGTGGAAGATACATTTTGTAAACAGCTAATTTAAAATGATGTGAAAAAATTGCTTAGGATACTGGAGCTAAGGAGACTCGATGGGAGTAGGAATTGGTTCTGCCAAAAATCAAGGGACTAGTGTGTTGCAAAGTAGAAAGGCTTTATGAAGAAAGTACTACTGGCTGAAAGTCTTTGAAAGGTATGTAACTTCACTTTTACATTTGAAGTAAGTGGTAAGAGCTTTTCATTCAGGGGTAGATGTTGAGTGGGACCAAATGAGCAAAACACAGAGGTTGAAAATTCCAAGGTGGCCCTAGCAGGGTAGCGGTTGTGGATTCAGTCTCCAGTCAGGACAGATATAAGAAGCAACCAATGAATGCATAAGTGGAACAACAAATTTCTCTCTCTCAAAAATCAATCAATAAAAAAAAATTTAATGAAAAATTCTGCCCTGACTGGCATGGCTTAGTGGGTTGAGCATCATCCTGCAAAGCGAAAGGTTGGTCAATTCCCGCTCAGGGTACATACGTGGATTGCAGTCAGGTCCCTGGTTGGGGGTGTGCCAGAGGCAACCACACATTGATGTTTCTCTCCCTCTCTTTCTTCCTTCCTTCCCCTCTCTCATAAGTAAATTTAAAAAAATTAAAAATTCCAAGGTGTATTTGGGGGTTATAGTTGAAGGTTAAGGTAGAGGGGCCAGTGGTAGCATATGAGCTATACCTTGGATCTCAAACATGTAAAGGCAACTCTGGTCTCATGGTTACTTCTCCCGGAAGAATTACTTCAATGGAGCTGTTACTTGAATGCATAATACCACTTAACCTACCCCCTCCCCACCCACCAACCTCCTTTATCAGCAGAGAGGGATCAAAATTTCCCTGCATTGAAATCTTGGACAAGTTACTTAACCTCTCTCTGTGGCCTGATTTTCTTATATATAAAATGGAAATTAAAGATAATGCCTACTTCATTAAGAGAGCCACTTACATGGACGTAGTATGAGTTTGTTACACAAATTTGTAGGGAATGGATATAGCTCTATCTATCAGAAATTCTCAATTGTTTTGAGGCATAGAAAAAAAGAGATTTTAGACTGGTTTAGATCTGTGCTAACTCCCAACCATGGGCTTGAGACTTCTCACATTAAAAATTATGTATATCACTATAGCCTTAAAGAAGGTGATTGCTAAAAGGAGTACTAGTATGCCTTTTTAATTTAGAGGTCAAATACTTTTCAGCCCTAGAGCTATTCATAGAGTGTTATTAAATGAGTGAGTACATTTCTAACTACTTTAAGGCTTGATTTAAGACTTTGGAAGTTCTTTGGCTTTTACTTACAGCCTTTTGACGTTTTCAGTCTTCATATGTTGTAAAAAGGAAAAGAGAAAGAACACACAGGGCCATTTTACCCACTTCTGGACAGTGGAAAAATGGAAATAGATAGGCAAAAGGCAGAATCTACATTAAATATGTGTAGATTTAACTTATGACATTTTGTTCTCTGTTATTGTGATTGTTTCAGTATTGCTACATAGTAAACTACATAAAACATAATGGATTCAAAACAACACCCTTCTTTTACAGTTCTGGGAATTAGGAGGTCTCTGCTGGATGCTTCTCCCCCACATGGTATTGGCTATTACTATCTCCATCTACTTTCTCCTCATTCTTTCACTGTTCAGTGGTTTAGTCTGAGCTTCTTTACATGCCAGCAGGGTCCCAAACAGAACCAGGCCAGAAACACATCTGCTGCATTTTACTGGTCAAAGCAAGGCACGAGGCCAGCTTACATACTAACAGGGGAAAACAGACCCCACCTCCATCAGAGGAAGCTGCAAAATATTGTGGCCATGATTGCCAATCTACTACAGTAGCTAAGTTAACTGTAAAATTCAAGTTGACCAAGTTGGCCAAATTGCAGGTTCTGACTGTTGCCCACACAATGCTTTTCCCATTTTGTCCCAGAAATTACCCTACTTACTGCCAGATAGGAAGTAAACAGGGAGGGAAAGGATGCAGATGGCCTTCATGTTTTCAAGCTGTGTGTTTTAAAGTTTATGAGTGGTATTTAACTTAAGTAGTCCCTAGTAGTTAACTAGCACATGTTTCTTGCCTGCTAAAGCCTACATGCCTAGATTCTCTGAAATCTAGAGGCATATAGTAGGGTGGGTGGTTAAAAACAAGGATTTTGGAATAGGAGCTAGGTATGAATTCTGGCTTTGCTACTTTGTGTTACTTTAAATTACCTAAAGTCTATATTCCTCAGGTTCATCCATTACACAGTAATATATATACCTGGCAAGGCTTTTGTGAAGTTTAAGTAAGATATGTGTTCAGAGATCAGCAGTGCCTGGCACATGGTAAACATTCAGCAAGGTTAGTACTTTTTATTTAATAGGCCTGAGTGTGCATCTAGATACATTGATCCCTTAAGATTTGTTTTACTCATGCCTCTTGCAAAGTGAGGCACTTGACATTAGGGCTTTCATGAACATTCTCACAGAGTGAAGCCACCCAAAACAGTTTCTGGGCTATTAGCTTTTTGAATTTTCATGAGTACCTTTCTTGATTTTTTATTTTTTTTTAATCTATAAATTTTCCCTTGGTTTGCTTTACTACCTCTTCTGGTAGAATGGGGAAGAGTTCAATGATGTTCCAGCCAGTGCAATCACAGAAACAAAAGCTATCATTATTTGGAATCCTTAAAGAATCCAACTTTCAAATATGTTTGCTCCTAAGTTCAAGTGAACTCAAGTGAAAGTAAAGTCTAAATGTAAAATTTCTATGTATAAATTTCAATTTATTTGTTACAAGGAAATTGATATTAACAGAATAACATTAAAATGGACAACGTACTTTAGGTTGAAAATATGCTAAGACAACTTTGTTATTCTGAATGGAACTAGGTAATTCCCCTGTAAGCTGCATTTCACCTTTATTAATGAAGTGTGTCTACATAATTTAAACAAATTTTTTAGATTTTTTATGTGCCCTAGGTTTTTTTTTGTTTTGTTTTTTAGAAAGAGGAAAGAAGAGGCAGGGAAAGAGAAGGGAAAAGAGGAAAAACTTCATTTTGTTGTTCCACTTATTTATGTATTCATTGGTTAATTCTTTTACGTGCCCTGACCAGGATCAAACCTGCAATGTCGGTATATCAGGTCAACCCTCTAACCAACTGAGTTACCTGGCCAGGGCCTAAAAATGTTTTTGTGTACCTACTTTAAATACAATGAGAAATTGAAGAATTTATCTTAGATTTTGTATGTAATAAATGTTTTTAAATAATTTTTTTATCCTTGCCAGAGGACATTTTTTCATTGCGTTTAGAGGAAAGAAACATCAATGCAAGAGAGCATTGACTGGTTGCCTCCCGTATGTGCCTGGACCAGGACGAACCTGCAACCTAGGTATGTGCTCTGACTGGGAATCTAACCCTTGACCTTTCAGTTACAGGATGATGCTCCAACCAAGCCACACCAGTCAGAGCTACTGAAAAAATTTTTTGTTAATTTTTACTTATTGATTAGAGAGAGAGAGATAGGTGTCTATTTGTTGTCCCACTTAGTTGTGCATCCATTGGTTGCTTCTTGCATGTGTCTGACCAAGGATTGAACCTGCAACCTTGGCATCATCAGGGCAACACTCTAACCAAGTGAGCTACTGAAGAATTTTTTAGAAAAACATAGTATTTGGGGTGGGGGTCAGCAAAATGGGTGAAGGGGATCAAAAAGTACAATCTTCCAGTTGTAAAGTAAGTCATGGGGATGCAAAGCATGGTGAATACAATAATACTGGATTACATTATTTAAAAGTTGCTGAGAGTGGATCTCTAAAGTTTTCATTTCAAAACAAAATCATTAATATGGAAAATTTTACTTATTTAAAAAGGAAAAATTATTTTAAGTAGAAATAAAACTTTTTTAACATTTGGCTATTTGGGAATAAATCTAACTCGTAGATAAAGAATATGTTCTTCCTGGCTGGCATAGCTCAGTGGATTGAGTGCAGGCTGCAAACCAAAGCATCACAGGTTCGATTCCCAGTCAGGGTACATGCCTGGGTTGCAGGCCGTGGCCCCCAGCAACCGCACATTGATGTTTCTCTTTCTCTGTCTCTCTCTCCCTCCCTCCCCCCTTCCCTCTCCAAAAATAAATAAAAAACATCTTTTTTAAAAAAAGAGTATGTTCTTGCTGAAATATTGGTGAGTTTTTAAGTCACAAATCTTACTGTATGAGATCAAAAATACATATGCCATGTTATCTCTAAAAACTAAAATGACTGGAATCTTTGGAATTCTCTTCCCCCACTAATTCAACAAAGCCCAGATTTGTTGGTTTAGAACACAGACACATCTCCTTGAGTTACCCAAGCAAAGCTACTTTTCAGTAGTTAAAACAATCTATATCTGTTGGTCATTTATATCTTACAAGATTTGTGCACCTTAAAGACAAAAAGCAGAGGCAACAGATTACAGCAAATCTGTTAAGAGTACAGTTTCTATTCTACTAAGTGTACTTTGCACTTTTCACATAATATGCAGGGCTGCTTATTGAATGGACATGTGCCAAAATCTAGGTTAAAGCTTTTGTAATTCTCTGCCAGAATGAATATATGAGCTTCTGGCCTTTAAGATCTGTGTAACAACCACCCAAAATTGGAAAATAGAGTATTTAAAAACTGAAATTTGCATCTCACCATTTAAAAAGCTATGAACAGAATCTGAATCTTTGGTATTTAAAATAACATTACTAAAAGCAGGTAATTAGGAGATATCTGTGTAAGAAAAAGCATCAAGAACTTTCCCAAAACTAGCACAATGATTTAATTCAACTTAATCCTGTATTTAGGATTACCCTAGAATGATTTCATGGACTGCAATCCAGAATACCAAATACGTATTTCAACAATAATATTAGAACACACTTTAAGGTTACATATATCATTAAGGTGTCATTCTCTAGTTGCCTTTCTCTTGAAAGCTTCAGATTGCAAATGGCATTTTTATTGTTCCTCCTCACATTTAGCACAAAATGGTCTTTTTCTAGTTTAATTATGAAAAATTCTTAATATGTATGTATAGGTATCTTCAGAACAGAATGAAATATTCAGTTTCAAATTGTGGATATAGTCTTGGCAAAATATCAGTTAGTGGATGTTTTTGACTATTCTGTGCTAAGAGCTGGCTCCAGAAGCAGAGATGAGTATAGCAACCTATTGTTAAGTTTTACTCCATGAGTGTATTTATGTGGGTACCTTAAATCATGTCAAGAGGTATTACACTTGAAAATACAAACACTTAATAAAAGAGTGGTTAGGAATGTAAAATTAAAACCAACTATGGATTAGCTACCTTAACAAGTACTATAGTCTTGGATTCAGCTGACATTTACTTTGTACTGTGTCAGGGCCATGTTTAAGAAAATACTTATAATAATTAGTTTTACTTTGCACATTTGTTTTTTAAATAAACATACATATGCCAGTATTTTCACTAAATAGCATATCCACTTCAAATGGGCAAGTATAGTAGAACAAAGTTCAAGTGCACTGATAAATTTCAAGGGTACGGTATAGACACAGATTCGTTGACTGACTTAGGAAATGGGACAAGATCAAGGGATTAACAGAAGAAATTACATTTGACTAAATTTTGCTCACCAGATTTAGTCAAATTGCCTAAGTCAGTCAGGCTCACCAGAAGGACAAAGACAGTTCAAGATAGAGGGTATAGTATGAGTAAGGTCAGGGCCTGAAGAAACTTTTAAGTGGTTCATTATGGCTGGAACACAGGTGTACATGGAGGAGGCTAGAGGTCAGCAGCAGATAGAGCTTTGGAATGGCAGTCTTGTAGGATCTAACTTCAGACCTCAACTTCTGGGCCTGGTGCTTCAATTTCAGTATGCACCAGAATCACCTACGGTGCTGGTCTAAAACACATATTCCCCCACCCCATTCTAATTCAGGTCCACACTAGTACCTGGAACCTGAATTTTAAGGATGCTCTTTAATAATTTTAGTTCAGAACCTGGGCCACATTTTGAAGAAACGTTACCATAGGCAATGAATAGCCATTAAACATTTTTTAGGGAGAAGTAACAATGAGAAGTGAAAGCAGGTAAGAACCCAGTGTGCAAAATGAACCAGATTGGCAACGGTAATGGGAGAAAGGTGATGCCATTTACCAAGATAGTCGATAGTGCCCATGGTTAACCCATGCCATGTTTTTACAAACATGAATGTTAATTTTACAATGTTACTGCAAAAACTCATTTAAATATCCCCCTAGGACTTTTGCCCATTCAGTTTCATTCCTGTCTGTATTAGTGCCATAATACTTATTTCCAGTCTGGACATTTCTTCTGAACTTCCAACTGAGGACTGATCATCACCTCCTGGATGCTGGCTGTACCAGGGATCTCCAATTCACCATATTCAATATTAAGATTTCCTTTCTAAGCCAGAATCCTAGGAACTAAGAGAGACCCTCCCTATCCCTCATATCCATCTACTTACCTAAATGGGACCTATTATAAACTCAATGTTAGAAGACAAAAGGACAAATTTATATGCAGTAAATCCTTGACATTTATTTTTAATATTTCATTTATTTATTTTTGGAGAGGAGGAAAGAGTGGGGGAAAGAAAGGGAGAAAAACATCAATGGGTGGCCATCTCACATGCACCCAAGTGGGGACCTGACCTGCAGCCCAAGCATGTGCCCTGACTGGGAATCAAACCAGTGACCCTTTGGTTCGCAGGCCGGCACTCAATTCACCGAGCCACATCAGCCAGGGCTAAATGCTTCACATTTAAGAATTTAACATTCAGTTTTAACAAGTGACCCTAGGGGTTTAGAACTTAGTCTGTTATTTCACTTAGGCAAAAATGTTAACCACATTCCCTGTGAAGCTGGTATATGTGAGGTGAGCAGGTCACTTAGCTGATAACTGAACCTAGCTCAGCACTGACATTAAAGATGGCTTTATTGCTCTATCAACATATGGAAAATATATCCAGAAACTGAAAACTACTAAAGTAGAAAGTACTATTTGTGGAAAATTGCTTCCAAAAAAAAGTTAACTGGTAGTATGATGGAAAAGTTAAAATTTAAAGGTCCTTGAAGCCTAACCTAAAAGGTAGAGCTTTTGTATAAAGTGGCAGCATGAATGGCAGCAGCTTATCTCATACACAAATGAGCTTATTACTACATGCTTTACATAGAAAAATAGAAATAATTGTTTTCTCCAGTGTTGTAAGCAATATAAAAATTAATCATTGGGAGAAAGCTAAAGCTGGAAATAAACACAATTTTAATACACCATCATAAAGATAAGCAATGGAATAAAGAGAAAAAACATCTAGACGACTCACAGATCGATGGATACCTAAAACTTAGACAACCTATGTAATAAGTGGAGAAAACATTAAATGGTGATTGGTCAAAGGAAGAAAAATCTTTAGATAAAAACATAAAATTTTTTTAAGTTTCTAGAAAATTGTAGAATATCTCTGATTTTGGATGAACAAAGATTTCTAAAAGAGGACACCAAAGGGCATTTAATTATATAAGATTGATAAATTGGACTAAATTTAGGAACTTATCAAAAACAAAACAGCATCATTAAGAATGTGAAAATGCAAATCAATCAAATCCAAAAGGAATAAAATGTAGAATATATATATAAATAACTCCAACTCCTCAGTAAGAAAAAAACAACTCTAAACAGGTACAACTGCCAGATTATATGTGCACACTCAGCTTTAATAGATACTGCCATACAGTATCTGCTTGAGACTTGGATAGTTCAGAAAAAAGAATACCCCCATTGTCATAAGCACGTTAAAATGTGCTCAAGCTCAGCCATGAGGAAAATATATATTCAGATCTTAATGCCAGACCATTGTGTACCCATTTGGATGGCTAAAATGAAAATTTATTGCAATACCAAGTGTTAGTATATATAACAATCAGAACTACTTTCATCCAGAAAAATCCACCTCTTGGTATATACCCAAAAGATCGGGGGGGGGGGGGGGGGGGGGCGCTCATGCACACACGTGTGTGCGCGTGTGTGTATTTGAAGATCTTATTTATTTTTAGAGGGGAAGGAGAAAGTGAAAGAAACATTAGTGTGTGGTTGCCTCTCACACGCCACTTACTGGGGGCCAAGCCCACAACCCAGGCATGTGCCCTGATGGGGAATCCAACTGGTGACCCTTTGGTTCACAGGCCTGCACTCAATCCACTGAGCTATACCAGCCAGGGCAGATGGATGTATATTAAGTGCACCAAATAGTTCACTAAAAATGTTCACCCAAACATAATTTGTAATATTCCCAAATCAGAAACCCAAATGTCAATAGCTGATTGGACAAATTGTGACATATTCATATAATGCAAAGCTCTACAGCAATGAAAAATGAGCAAATGCTATTCACAGAATAACTAACAAACCAATTTCAGAAGCCTAAGGGGGAATCTTCTTAGTGGCTCATCTGTTCTGTTGTCTGACCTAGGTAGTGATCACACAGAGGCATGTGTGTCTACATTGTCATGATTTTTGCACCCTTCTGAATACATTATGCTTCAAGAGAAACCTGGTCCCAAGAAAAAAATCTTGACAAATGATTTTAGTACTGTATTACACAAATTATCAAGTGTGTGAAGGGACTGAATATTTTTCCGTTATACTTCAGTATAAATTTTATTAGGAAATGAATCTGCTATAAAGATGTCTATCTCTTGTGAATGTTAAGGGTCCACTGTATTCATATTTCCTTATGACCAAAATGTAGAAGAAAAACTGGAAATTCTAAGGGGACCAACACGAAGACCATATGGTTTTAAAAATATTTTGGCATGAAGTTGTATTTTGTCTTCCACAATGATCTTCCTTCTATTCAAGTCATGACTGTAAGGTAAAACTAAGCCAGCAGGAAGGCAGAAAATAACTCTAATTTCCTAGGAATAAGGAATGAAAAACTAAAACAAGTAAGCACTGTAAAACTGTTTTTTTTTTAATGGCTGGTCAAATATCCTGAAACATACATATATTTTGATAGTCTTCTAATCCCAGTTGAGTTCAAATATTAAAGTAACACACACGAGCTAAGAGAATTCAATATTGTTCCAAGGCACTTACTGAATCTCCATGACTAGATGAAAACAAGGACAATTAGAATAGACAATTTAGACAGTATATAATATAAAAATAACTTTTTGCTTACAATTTACAAAATGTATTATTATTACAATCTTTGATCTCTGATAACCTGCAATGCTGGCTGCATGAATCCAGCAATTTTAAAATTCAGAAACTATTTTCTAAAACTTCAGGGCAAATAATTTACAAATAAGGTACACAAAGATTAGACCATGCAGAAATTTCTTACATCTTCTGTTAATAATATTTTATGACTCCAACTTTATCAAATTATATACCTACTTGCCCTGTACATATACAAAATAATGCATACATGATAAAACATTAGCAAAAGAGTAGTCCTTAAACTCAATTTATCATAAAAGTATTACTATATTAACATGTTTACAAGCAGCGTGTAACAGGGTTAAGAGACATTAAGGCAATAATACTTGTAGTTACAAAAGAAACCATATGTAATACTTTCTCCTAAGTGTAGTATAAGGCAGGTAGATGCTCCCAGCCAAAAATGCTAAGGTAACAATCTACACTGCTGTTAGTCCCACATTTTTAAGATGGAATACTATTAATCTGGCTTTCAGTGGCACTTGAATTTTCCAGTATAATTTAAAGTGTTTTCTGGCTCCCTGAATCATGTCCATTCTGAAGGTGGATCTCTTGGTCCTTTAGGTTTTCCACAGCGACTACCAAAACCTATAATCAAAACACCACAATTACTGGTTAGTGTACAGAGATATTTTTATACAGTTAAAACCATGCCAGACATCCTTATTTTCTGGAACAAATAAATTTCCGCATGGGAATTTAGAATTCAAACTAAATAAATAAAACTATAAACACAAACCAATGTTCAATTGGGGGATATCTCATTTAAGAAACTGAATGAATTACAGTACAAAGTTTAATAAACTTTGTCTTAAGAATATCCTACAATAATGGCAGATGAACTTTGCTCAATCTTGCCAGCATTATCTTAACATAATTCAGATTCTGAAATTACCAATATCGGTGCCTTTTGTTGGACTTTCTGGCATTTGATCTTTCTTCTTACTCGAAGTAGGTGGATATTCTGTACAAGTCTCTGTGTGAATACCTCCTGCTGGATGATATGAAATACAAAACAAAGCCACTGTTAGTTACCATTATTTGTAGCATCATATGTAGAATCCTGTAATTGTTTTAATATGGACATTAAGTTAAATGAACAAGTTTTCTCTCAGGGCATCATGATTTTAGAGGCCCAGATAAATATAAATGCTAGGGTAGTGAGCATAGGATATCAATAAAGGTGTTCTTGAGGACATCTAGAAATCTGAAATGATTACTTCTGCAATGTGAAGATTCTCCTTATGTTCTTACTTTATTTAATAATCCTGGATCTTCTCTGACTGGTGTGACTCATTGGGTTGGGCATTGTCTCACAAAGTGAAGAAAGGTCTCTAGTTTGATGCTGATCAGGGCACATGCCTGGGTTGCAGACTAGGCCTCTGGTTGGGGGCATCCAAGAGGCAACTGATCTATCTATGTTTCTCTCCCTCTTTCTCCCTCCCTTCCCCCCTTCTCCCCCCCCCCCCAAATAAAAAAAACAAAAAAAAAAAAAAAAAAAAAAATTAAGCCCTGTCTGGTGTAGCTCAGTGGATTGAGTGTGGGCTGCAAACCAAAGCATCGGAGGTTTGATACCCAATCAGGGTACATGCCTGGGTTGCAGGCCATGACCCCCAGCAACTGCACACTGATGTTTCTCTCTATCTCCCTCCCTTCCCTCTCTAAAAATAAATAAAATCTTAAAAAAAAAATCTAACTTACCATATTTTTCACTTCCAGAGGTTATCAAGCCCTATAAAGAAGACAGTTAATAGCTTTATGAACAACTACAGAAAATTTTGTCTGTTAAAATTATAGGTCCCAAGAAATCAAGACTTATCAAGATACTCTGTCAAAGGAAAAGAAAACAATGGTGTTTTCAATTGTTTTCAATTAGACTTAAAATTTTTAAATGGACAGTATTTTATATTGGGAGTAAAAGGATAGGGAAATTCCTTTTCTTTTTTCCTTCTGGATAAAAACTGAAAATGCAGGAGCTACTACACAAAAAAACATACATACTTCTACATTTTACCAGTCTTTTACCATATTTATAAATCATAAACTAGAAATATAATTATCATAGGTTACTACTATTTTATTAGAAAGTATATCAAAGCTTTTAAGCAGTTGTAACATGTACCCCAATTTCAGGGATATTAAAATATGGGAGAAATATGAAAAAGTTAATGTTGATGAAAAACAATTCTTTTCCATGGCTAAAATACTTAGCTACCAATACTTTTCCCTAAATGTGAAAGGAAACCTCATGTAACCAGAAAAAACCAAAGGGAGGTAATGTATCTAATACTATAACAGGAGGAAAAAATCTAAGAAAGTACTATGACCCTGAAAAAGTAACTCCAGTTTTATTTATACCCCCAGAATAATTTACAAATTTCAAAAAGCAGCTTGTGAAAATAACACTCAAGTAAAATGATGGTCATAAGTAGACTATGCTACCCTATAAAAAATCCAGACCTCACATTTCACCTAAAATCTAGCATGAGAAATACTGATAAAAATATGTTTAATAGTCTTAAGCTAGCAAGTATTATAATAAATGAACCTATGAGAAATTAACCAAAGAGCAAAAATACTGAGCTGTTTCAATCCAAAGGACTCACTTCAGATTTTTTTTGTTCAGACTTTTCCTGACTTTGAAGTTCACTCCATTCAGGTGTACCTGAGAAAACGGAAATCTCACAATATAAAATTAACATCTTTACTTCTTGAAATTTCTTATATTAGATAATATACAAAAACATTCTATAGATTTTTAGAAACTATCACTTTCATAAAAAATTTTCTTGCTTCGATCAACTTAAGAGTATCCCTTTAAGTTTCCTTTCTTAAAATTTAATTTTAAAAATTCAGCCCTAGCTGGTGTAGCTCAGTGGATTGAGCACAGGCCTGCAAACCAAAAGGTTGCTGGTTCAATTCCCAGTCGGGGAACATTCTCGGGTTGTGGGCCAGATCCCCAGTAGAGGATGTGTGAGGCACAACCACACATTGATGTTTCTCTCCCTCTCTCCTTCCCTTTCCCTCTCTATTAAAAAAAAACAACTCCTGGCTGGCATAGCTCAGTGGATTGAGTGCGGGCTACGAACCAAAGTGTCACAGGTTCGATTCCAGTCAGGGTGCATGCCTGGGTTGCAGGCCATGGCCCCCAGCAACCGCACATCGATGTTTCTCCCTCTCTCTCTCCCTCTCTCTCCTTCCCTTCCCTCTCTAAAAATAAATAAAATCTTAAAAAACCCACAAAACTATGCTTAAAAAAACTAATTATAATAAAAATTATAAAAAATAAAAATTCAGTCATCAGTTTATTATAAGCTCACTATAATCTACAGCTTTGACAGACTTGTTTAATATTTTTGATGTATGTATGGCTTCATTGTTCTTAACAATTCTTTTTTTTTAAATAGTGAAGCCATATACTTCCATAATATTTTTATGTATTTGTTTTTAGAGAGGGGGGGAAGGAAGGAAGAAAGAGGAGAGAAACAGCAAAACATCAATGGACTGATACACACACACCCCTAACCTGAGAACTGGCCCCACAACCTAGGCACGGGCCCTAACTGGGACTCGTCCAACTGGTGACCTTTCAGTTTGCAGGAGGGCACTCAATCCACTGAGCCATACCAGCCAGGGCAACATTCTTAAAATCAGTTAAAATTAATAAAATATTGGTGAAATGTAATTCTGGTAAGAGTAATGATCATGTCCACGGAGCATGAGACACTGAGACATATATTAAAGCTGTTCCTGTACTCTTTCTCTAGAGGGGAAGAAGAGAAATGTATTATTAGGGCTTTAAATTATGATCACTATTCCCAGTTCTCACTGATACTCTTGTGGCCTTAAGTGTCCTTCAGTTAATACCAACTGAATGATGCCCAACTAACAACCCAACTTAAATGTTTACTTACCTGAAATGGCACAAAAGACTCCAGATTGCAAATACATTTGTAATTGCATTTAATTGCATTATAGTATCTAACATAAATACAGTCATTTCAGTTATCTTATCAAGTAAAAATAACATTTTTAAAAGTATTTTTCATACAAGGAATTAAAAACATTTGTCAGTATCAATTCAAACCTGTTTTTTAATTTAATTATACAGTTTAATACCAACTACATTAACATCAGCCATGTTTTTCAGAGTTTAGAGTATGAAGTATTTTTATAAAAGCAGAAGAAATACTCACTATGTTCACTTGCTAATACAAAAGACTCGGGAGTTCGTTCAGGGAGAGGAGGAGGTAAATCTTCACTAATGGCAACATCTATATTAAATACATAAAATTTAGACAAATTATGTACTTTGTTAAAAAATGCTGACTCATAAAAAATGATCTTATTATCTAAGCAAGAGAGCTTTCTTGATATTCTCAATTCATCACCATAAGTATCTGAAAGTTTTTTTTAAAGCAAACATTAAACAAGAAATCCTTACCATTTCACTTGTCAAGAATTACAAGGCCTATTCAGTAAATAAGAATGAAATCCATCACAGAGAGAAAATGACTCTCCCATAAGTTTCCCAACAGCCCGCAAACATTATCACACTGTCCTCTGAGCCTGGAGGCAGTCTCCAGAAAAGCCAGCGCAGGTGACTTCTTTACTGGGTATGATGATGATGCTTTGAATCCACAAAGGAAAGCTTTGTCATTCGATCTAAGGCAGTATTTCCCAAACTGGAATCCACTGCCTAACTGGGCTTGATGAGTTCTGCCACACTTCAAGAGAACCATCTGTTCTCTTTAGTTTTTAAATGCCACTCATTTTAACTATGTAATTCAGTCATTTTTTAAATAGTGACGATTAAAATAACAGATGTGAAATTTTTCTACTGTACATAAAAATAACTTTTTTGAATGTCCATTCATATATTCACTAAAATCTTTTAAATAGCAGTGCATGACTATGATAATACTGACTGAAGCCATATAAAAACTTTTCAGTAAAAACAAAATTACCTCTTAGAGAATACAATGCATTAAGCCTCACCAGCCTTACTATGGCATAGGGCAAATTAGATCTTTTGAGGTTTCACTGGAAAGGCAGGGAAAGAAAACAGGATAAAATTCCATGTGTGGACTCTTACGCTAGGGAGGATGAGGTAAAGGAAGGGAAATGTGAGGTCCTGTATTATTTTGTCTTGGCCTTGACAATTCTTTTTTTAAAATCTTGCCATGATATTTTGCTACTTTACCACATTTGATAGACTGTCTATTAAAAAGAGATTGAAAATTAAGTAAACCATTTTCAATTTTCAAGAATAATGAGCCAGGTATGATTGTTACTGTCCGTTCACATTTATTTAGTTTAATATACAAGATAGTAAGAGTTCTGCGTCCTGCTGAGAGCAAAGTTCCAGTCCAATACTTAGTAACAGTCTGAGCCATCATCATCCTTCCCCCTTTTGTTACTAACAAATCAGTGACAAAGGGATGGCTGCTGGAAGAAAGGGATGCATAATCTTGGCATTGTGGTGCCATTTCATAATTAACTGAACAAATCAGGTAGGGCAGTTGTACTTGTTTACATTAAGTATCAAGTATCTTTCAGAAACTTTGTATCTCTTCTCTCTTAAAGCCTTTTTTATTTCCAAACTGTGGCCCTTGCTTTTAAACTACATGTTTCTCCCTCAATCTCTCTGGATTGCCTTTGAAACATTATAAACTTGTTTTAGAGGTTACTTAACCTCTAAACACCACATTTTTACACAGACTTTTGTGAATAATACATTGCATGGGGGCCTAGTGTAGCCCAGTTTGAGAATCTTTCGGTATACCAGAGTCAGTTTAAAAATTCATAGCCAGGAATTTCTGTCAGGCAGTAATTTATGCCAAAGGTTGTTTTAGGTATCAAAACAGAATTATTCTGTTTAACTCCCTAACAAGTTCTAAAACAAACAAAAATCTATTCTTGAGCCAATGGTTCATCTGAAGATAAATAATGATATTAAGAACATAACTGCTTATAGTTAGTTATGCTGTTGCACAGAACACTTACACAGGAAAATCTTCATTTAACACCAGATTAATTTAGCATAATCAGGACAGGGTGAAAAGAAACAGAAATCACATTAGCTATCTTTGCTTTGATATACAAATAAAATAAAAAGCAGAAGTGAGCCAATATACAGTAGGGTGCGTTCAACTATCCCCGTACAGTATGTGGTATTTTAAAGGAACTCTTTTCTGTTATCACCAAAAAAATGGGCATGTGGCAGTAAATTTCAAGAGTATATCACATCATGCATCCTTCCTGCCCTCAACACATTCTATTTCTAATAATCATAAAAAAAATTTTCCTAGGCCCAAGACATCATGGCTGAAAAGGTGGTGGGGTGCCCCAAATGTAAATTTATTGTCTACACATTTTCTTGAGTAGTTACAACTTTAACTTGATAGTTATTTTTAAAACTCTAAAGTTGAGGGAGAAAAAGATATTAACACTTTTAAATTATGGCAACTGGTAATAGTAGTATTTATTGTGGTATCCATTATCTTCTGAAGACCCTTCAAATAAAACACGGAAGACTCAAGAACATAGGAAATCCTATAAATTTCGGGAACTAACTTAAACTCTCATTTATTCATCAGATATATTCTTTTTTAAAAGATTTTATTTATTTATTTTGAGAGAGGCAGAGGGAGAGGGAGGGAGGGAGGGAGCGAGAGAGAAAGAGAAAGAGAGAGAAACATCAATGTGCAGTTGCTGGGGGTTACGGCCCGCAACCCAGGGATGTACCCTGGCTGGGAATCGAACCTGCGACACTTTGGTTTGCAGCCCACACTCAATCCACTGAACTATGCCAGCCAGGGCTCAGATACATTCTTAAAATAAAAATACAGTATGCATGAGTTGGGAAAAATAAAGGCACCACAGTATGAGTAGTACTTATTCAATCGGAAAAAGAATATCGTCTTTCAAGTTCACAGCACTGAAAGCTACACTATAGAAGAAGAGAAAATTTTCAGTTACAACAATTGAAACATTTTGAAAACAGAAAACCCAGCAATGCAATGTGATCAAATTAAGGTAAGAAACAGAATACTTAAAATTTTTTAAATCTAAAATAATGGAATTTTGCTGTAGGTTCTAGAGTCAAGTATGGAATAAAACACAATGAATTAATACAGCTAAAGTGCTTAAAACAGTGACTGGCACATAATGAAAATATTTAAGTGTTAGATACTATTATTACCTTGTTCAGCACCTGAATGTATTGTTCCTGCTATATCATGCCTAGCAATGGACATTGGCAATACTTTCCTTGTAGAAATGCTTTCAATACTACTGGCAGCAGAAACTGTGGCACTTGCTGTTGAAATACTAGTTTTATTCTTTGTCAAAGCATCATCACAGTTCCTTTCATCTGAGTCTGAGTCATCCGAGTGAAGAGGATTAGTAAAACTGAGGGGTGCTCTTAATAGAGGTGAATTGCTACGATGATCCACAAGATCCTGGGTTTCAACTTGTATTGTGGGGCTTGGTGTTAAACTCACAGTTTTCATTGTTTGACAGTGGTTATCTGAGGATTTTCCTTCAGATGAATCAGGCACGGGTAGGGTATTTTCGGGTCCATGAAATGACCATATTACATGCCCCTTCTCATCAAGAGGCAAGCGGTCTGGCCTTGGAGGTGTGTCTGAATTCTTCTGTGGTTCTTCTGGTGGACTAACTACAGCTTTATTTGACTGTGACCCACTACAATCCACACAGGAATTCTGGGAATTATCATCAACTTTTGGATCCCTAGGTGGAGCTGATTTAATTTTAATTGCATGTCCCCTATTCAAGAGTGTGTTCCCATCAAAACTTTTTGGTCCCTCTTGGAGAGGGACCTTCTTAATTTCAAAACTTAAATTTCGCTCTAATTTTTTATCGGTCCGTTCAATAGTTGATTCATTTTTCCCTGGGAGTTCTGTTGATTTATTATAGTTTCTGTTGAGGTCTGTCAAATGTTGTTCTGATGAAACCATGTGCAACACTGGCTTTGGATGGTATCTGTCATTGTCCTGCCACACAGTAGTGACTGTTGGAAAAGCCGAAGGGGGAGAAGGTGTCAAGATGGGTGGCACTGGGTGAGGTTCTGGTGGCTGCAGTATTTCTTCCTTAGCATCCCCTTCTACAAGGCAACTGAAAAACAAGATTAACAAAAGGCTATTTTGAGAATGTTCATCCTTTTAAAAACAAGTTGATAGGTAACAATTATGTAGTTAAGTCTATTATATAGAGCCTGTGGTTATGAACAAAAATTATAATTTGTCAAACTAAAAAACTTAATGTTTAACAAATTAATACTGTTTAAAAAGTCAAATCCAAGAATTTTAATGAAAAACAGAAGCCCCTCATATAGGCGTTTAGCTACCCAGACATCAACTTTCAATGTTTTTAAATAGCTGTTTCTAAGATTTACCTTCATTATCTCAAAATACTTTAAAATCCATACTGTTCTAATCTATTTCATATATTCTCTATTGTCTTTCTACTGTGTCGTCTTCATCCTCCCAAGACTGTAATATTATAATTTTTGTTGTTCCATCTTATGACTTTAGTTGTTATTCATATCAGTGATAGTTATTTTATTTCTCTTATACATGTTCTTGTTTTGCCTAATAATTGCTTTGTGTTTCTGGATGGCTTGGTTCTCTATGTATCATCAGTAATTCAGCCCTTCTTACAATTTACCTGCAGATTTGTACACCTCCTCTAAACTAGTCAGGCACACCAGGTAACTTTATCAACACCACAGGCAACTCCCTTGAAACTTTGGCCCGCCCTCCTATTCCAGTGTGGGATACTGGCTCCTTAGGGCACCACAGAGATGATTTGTCTTCTGTGTCATACTCCTCTTTCCTACGCCTGACCTTCCTTTTCCTAGGTATACTCCCTTGTTTTGGTGGGTTCTACACCCTCTAGTTGCTTCTTAAGAACTATATAGTCCCCAATCAGTGTGGTTCAATTGGTCGGAGCATTGGCCAGTACACCAAAAGGTTGTAGCATCATCTAGTACACAAAAAGGTTGGGGGGCTCCATTCCCAGTCAGTGAATATACATAGGTTGCAGGTTCAATCCCTAGTTGGGCAGTGTATGGGAAGCAACCAATTGATGTTTCTCTCTCTCCTTCTTCCCCTCTCCCTAAAATCAGTAAACATTTTTTAAAGAACTATGTATAAGGAGACAGATTTCTTAAGGCTTTGTATATTTATTATGTTTTCAATGTTACAGACTTTTTTGAAAAGGTATAGAATTCTCCATTAGAAATTATTTTCCTTCAGAATTTTATAATTCTGATTTCTGTCCTTTGAGTGTGAACTTGTTTTTTTCCTCTTGGTGCTTTCAGGCTTTTTTTTTAAGATTTTATTTATTTATTTATTTATTTATTTATTTATTTATTTTCAAGAGGGAAGGGGGGGAGAAAGAGAGAGAGAGAGAAAGAAACATCAATGTGCGGTTGCTGGGGGTCATGGCCTGCAACCCAGGCAAGTACCCTGACTGGGAATCAAACCTACAACACTTTAGTTCGCAGCCCGCACTCAATCCACAGAGCTATGCCAGCCAGGGCTGCTTTCAGGCTTTTTTAATTCTTGATGTTCTATAACTTCATGTAACTGTCTAAAATCCACTGTACTATAATTTTTAATCTACTATATTGGGAACGTTCTATATCAAAATTAATGTTTTGTTACTAGAAAATTTTTATTCCTTTGCTAACTTTTTACTTCTGGCCCCCTTCCAGACTACTACTATTATTACTATTTAACAGACCTCCTGGTTTGATTCTTCCTTCTGCAATTTCTCTCTCTTTATATTCATGAGCAATATCCTTGATTATCTTCCAATTTTTGTTTTGATTTTTAAAATTTATGCTGTTACATTTTTAATTTCCAGTAGCTTATTTTTTACTATCCAATTCTTATTTCATGGTATCAGTATTTCCTAATGAATGAAAAAAAAATGGACATCTGTCCACTTCCCCCATATTGTTTGTCTACTGTGTATTGTCTCCATTTCCTTCCAGTTCCTTTTCCCCCTGCTTATTTGAGGTTGTCTTTCATGTTAGGGGCTTTGTCAAATGTCTGATCATTCCTGGTTTGGTTCACTTTGTAAAGTGCATGATGGTCTAACCACTATGCTGTGCCTCTGAGGCCAACACAGCATGGTGTTGAATATAAACTGTTATTGAACAAATGTACACATAAATCTCTTAAATTCTCTTAAGTTGCACCTTGAAAAAAGAATAAAATATTTAAAATGACTGAAAGATGTGTATGTGTGTTATGGGGGAGGGCTTGTGCTTTAGTGATCATCTTACTGCATGGGAACTGAACATAGTCCTTGCAGTATCATTGATGGGCACTATCATCAATAATGATGATAGCTTTCCTCTCTTGGGCTGGTTAGTTTTTTAGGAAGGGAATTCTGTCAATACCAGAAGTGCCCACCAGTATTCCGGGAATGAAATAAAGGGTAAGAGCAAGGGGGATGAAGGATCTCATTAGTCAGTAGGCAGATTCCTGTTCTGAGTAAGACAATAACTACAACTCCCATTAGTTGGACCTAATGTCCCTGAATCCAGAGATTCCCGGTTCAACCACTCCAGAGTATATCCTTCCTACTATGTGTCAAGCAAAGTATGGGAGAAGCAGCCATCTACCCGCTCAATTTTGATGGATGGAATATGGGGTTCTAAATCCTCTTCATGGAGACATTCAAGTACTCTTCTTGTTTTCAGTGTCATACAACAGCTTAAGTGGGACCCCCAATTTCTGAGCCTTTCTGGAAGGTTCTTTGAAGAGAATCATTTTGCTTCTTACTGGTTTTCCCAACTACAAGACAGCAAGTTTCAGCTTCCCTTGTTAGGTCCCTTTTTCATTGGTCACTGTGCTGTTCACTTTTCAATCTTTTGTCCACATTTCAATTTGATGCCATCTCTGCTCCAATTTTGTTTTTTTCCTTTGTTTATTTTTTATACATAAAAAATATATATAAATTTTAGGAAGTTTAGAAGGGGACCAGAGGTTAAGTGTTCAAACTGCCTTATTTAATCAGTGATCTTAAAAATGCTTTTAGAAGCCATAGTCTATGCATGATGTTCATACATACATATTAAATATATTGACTACTCACATTTTAAAAAACAGCTTTATTGAGGCAGAGTTGATATGCAAAACAAACTGCACATATTTAATATATATAGTTCAATGAATTTGGACACATACACTCATGACACTATCACCACAATCAAGGTAAAACACATATCCATTACCTCCAATAGTTTTCTTCTGTCCTTTCTGGCTACTCAAATTTGATAATTACACTGACAGATTTTTCCCTTTATCCTTCCTCATTTTAAATTTGGTTTAAACAAGTCTTAGTATACTTTACTTTTATACCACTTATATATGCACAAAGATGATAAGTCCTTTCACATAAAACAATATGCTACATACTGATTTACCTCTATGGTACCCAACATTCACATTTTCACTACATATTCTGATGTAAAAAAATTCCAGTGAAGAAATACAATATGATTTGCATCATTCTAACTTTAAATATTGTTCTAAATCGCATCTGTTCTGAGGAAGGCATGTTTCACTTTTCAGAAACAAAATATTAGGGACCTACTACATGCTAAGCATTATACCAGTACCAGAAAATGACAAAGCAGTGAACACAATAGTCTGGGTCCCTAAGGAGTACAGAGAAACATTGAAAAATAAGACTAAAAGAACAGGGTGAAGCTATATTATAAAGGCCTGGAATTTTATGGTATGAAGTTTGGACGTTATAATAGAAAATTTACATTTAAATTGTTTGATCAAGTCTTAAAATGAGTAATTCTCTATTAACTTCTGTTTCAAATTAATGTTTTATAGAAACTCGTAAAATTACTTTCCTTATAGTAATATAGGCTGGCTTCCACATGGGATGGAAAAATTATAGAGGTGAAATGACAACCAAAATTGCAGAACACTTCAAAAACTCCCCCAAACTGATCCATTCTTCCAGAGTAATACCTCCCTCCTCCCAAACACACAAAGTATTAGACTGGAAGACAACAGATTTGTGTTCTCAGGTAACTCAGCTAGCCTATGCAGGTCAGCTCCTTTGGGTCAGCTATATTAATACCCATTTAAAAAGGATGCTCTCCACTTGTGTTTAACCTTTATTTCTTGGTTTTACTATGTACTCTGACCACCACCAATAACTTTTAAAATTATACCTGAGACCAAAGGTATTTTCTAAAAATGGAAAGGAACAACATAAGCATTAAGAAAAGATTAAAGCAAAGAAAACATAAAAATTAAGACAATGACAATAAGCGTGAATAACCATGCATTTTGCCAAACTCGACCCTTATTTACCTTAAAGAATACCAGTATTTTTTAAAGATCTTAATGTTACTTATTTAATTATTTATTTATTTTTGGAGGGGCAGGGGGAGAAGCATCAGTGTGTGGTTGCCCTTCACACGCCCCCCCCCCACTGAGGACCTGGACTGGAACCCAGGCATGTGCCCTGACTGGGAACTGAACCGGTGACCCTTTGCTTCACAGTCTGGTGCTCAATCCAGAGCCACACCAGACAGGGCTAAAGAATGCCAATTTGGAATAAATAATTCAACTAGAACTTGAACATTCCCTTTTTTTAATTACTTTTCTCTCTATTTTTTTAAAATTCTGTTTCACATTTTTTTTATTGTTGATCAAATACAGTAGTCTCCTTTCCTTCCCCCACCCATCCCACCCCAGTGGAACTTAAAAATTTTTAAGTACTCAAATCAATCTTGTCCTTTGTGATTTCCTTTATCATTTTATTATAGCCCTTCTTCAAGTTTGTCAAACATTATATTTTTTGTTTCAATGATTTGACTTTTTGTATTTACTAATAATTTATTTAACTATCCGAAGCTTATTTTGATATTTGTTGTGGTATAAGGATCTAAATATATTTTTCCCCAAATGGTTAATATTATAATATGGCAATAAATAATCCTGTTATTCTCCCTATTTAGTACATGTGAAATTAATTCATAAAGGACTGATTCCTTAGGTAATTGAACTCTGTCAACTGTTATATTCTTATACCACTAACAAACTTTTAAAATAGCTATACTGTTTCATAATTTTTAAAAGGGTTGGTTCTCACTCATCATTTTCAAAGTTTTCTTTTTTAAAATATATTTTATTGATTATGCTATTACAGTTGTCCCATTTACCCCCTTCAGTCCTCTCCACCCTGTACACCCTCTCCCCCCTTTAGTTCATGTCCATGTGTCATGCTTATAAGTTCTTCAGCTTCTACATTTCTCATACTATTCTTACCCTCCCCCTGTCTATTTCCTACCTACAATCTATGCTACTTATTCTCTGTACCTTTTCCCCCTCTCTCCTCCTCCCACTCCCCTGTTGCTAATTCTCCATGTGATCTCCATTTCTGTGGTTCTGTTCCTGTTCTAGTTGTTTGCTTAGTTTCTTTTGGTTTTGCTTTAGGTGTGGTTGTTAATAATTGTGAGTTTGCTGTCCTTTTACTATACATGTTTTTTCTTTATCTTCTTTTCTTAGATAAGTCCCTTGAACATTTCATAAAATAAGGGCTTGGTGATGATGAACTCCTTTAACTTGACCTTATCTGAGAAGCACTTTATCTGCCCTTCCATTCTAAATGAGAGCTTTGCTGGATAGAGTAATCTGGGATATAGGTCCTTGTCTTTCATGACTTGGAATACTTCTTTCCAGCCCCTTCTTGCCTGTAAGGTCTCTTTTGAGAAATCAGCTGACAGTCTGATGGGTACCTCTTTGTAGGTGACTGTCCCCTTATCTCTTGCTGCTTCTAGGATTCCCTCCTTCATTTTTACCTTGGCTAATGTAATTATGATGTGCCTTGGTGTGTTTCTTCTTGGGTCCAACTTCTTTGGGGCTCTCTGAGCTTCCTGGAAGTCTATTTCCTTTGCCAGAATGGGGAAGTTTTCCTTTATTATTTGTTCAAATACATTTTCAATCTGTTGCTCTACCTCTTCCCCTTCTGGTACTCCTATAATTTGGATGTTGGAACGTTTAAAGATGTCCTGGAGGTTCCTAAGCTTCTCCTCGTTTTTTTAAATTCTTATTTCTCCATTCTTTCCTGTTTGGTGGTTTCTTTCTTCCTTCTGGTCCACTCTATTGTTTTGACTACTAGTTTCCTTCCCATCACTACTGGTTCTCTGTGCATTTCCCTTCATTTCTTTTATGGTAACCTGCATTTTTAAATCTAATTTGTGACCAAAATCAACCAGTTCTGTGAGCTTCCTGATTACCAGTGTTTCGCACTGTGCATCTGATAGGTTAGCTATCTCTTGGTCACTCAAAAGGATGAGTTCTGGGGCACTGACTTGTTCTTCTGTTTGAGCCGGGTTTTTTTTTTTTTTTTTGGTCTGGTTGCTCCAGTTACGGTGAGGGGCGGGGCCTTAGGTGTTCACCAGGGTGGGGCACCCCAGTCGCTAGATTGTGACATTGTATGTGAGGGCGGGGTCAAGAGGGAACAATGGCAGTATCTCCGTTCAGTCCCTTCCCTGGGATCCTTGGTTGTGTGCTCAGCCCTGTTCCACAACTGCCACCTCACTGGGTCCACCAGCTGCGATCTTGAGAGCCCCAGATGCCTTACCCACTCCCGGTTGCCTTATGCGCCCAATTCATCCTGTTCTCTGTGCAGCGACCCGCACCTGGCTGTTTGTCTCAGCCCCTCCTACTAGTCTGGATAAACGGGTCTATTTCAACTTCTTGGCTGTCCGACTTCTATTCAAATAAATTTTCTTTCAGTTCTGGGTGTTATTCTGCCTGTAAATTGTTGTTCCAATCTTGGTTGTGCGTGGAGGTATGGTGTGTCCACCTATGCCTCCATCTTGCCGGAAGTCCAAAGTTTTCTTTGGTATTTTTGCCTCTTTATTTATCCAAATGGACTTTAACCTTATACTATCAAGTTCAGAAAAGAGCTTCTTGGGATTCTGATGAGAATTGCATCAAATATGCAACGGAACCGACAGCTTCTTTCATTGATGTTTAAACTAAGTAACTTTTAACTTTTCCAACCAAGAACAGTTAGTTTTTTTTCAATATGTAAATGAATACACTTCTACTTTCTACTTCAGGTTATCTCCAGGAATTTGATATTTTGAAAAGGATAATTCTTTCAACCCTTCCTTCTCCTATTTGGCTGAACTACAGAACCATTTTCTTCTACTTTTATTCAGCCACTTTGCTCCCCTCTTTCTTATAAATTAACCATTTCAAGGCAGTATATTTGGGTTTAAAAAAGTCAACAACATGGCCCTAGTTGATGTGACTCTGTTGGTTGGCATGTCATCCCATAAACTTAAAGGTTAAGGGTTCAATTCCCAGGCAGGGCACATACCTAGGCTGTAGGTTTGGTCCCAGGTCAGGGCACATAAGAGAGGCACCAATCAATGTTTCTCTCCCTCACCCCTCCCTTCTCCTCACTCTAAAATTAGTAAGCATGTCCTCAGGTGAGGATAAAAAAAATGTCAACAACATGGAACAAACTGACAAATGTCAGAGGGCAGGGAGTAAAGGTGACTAGATAAAAGAAGTGAAGGGATCAGCTCAACAACAGATATGCATAGCCCATGGACACTGACAATAGTGGGATGATGGACAGAGGAATGGAGTTGGGTAAAGTGGGAACAATGGGGAGCCTCGTAATAGTGTCAACAATAAAACTTTTTAAAAAAATCACAACAGCTTATAAAGGATTAGCCACAGCTTTTGAGAAAACAACAACAATAAAAACAACAACAACAACACACACAAATAAGCCAACAAAAGAAATGTAAAATTAAAAAAACTCAAAGACTCTTTTTTTAAACAGTGAAGGAGAATATTAACTCTTTTATGTGATATGGATTGCTCCTATTACCCAATTTTCTACTTATTATTTTCCCAGGGTCCTTAGTTGCCAAAAATCCCATGACATCCCATGCTAGATGAGGGTTCCCAAAATCAGGTAGCTTTAAATGCTTCAATCTGAGCAGAACTCAATTCCTGGTTTTGACCCCACATATCCTGTCACTTTAGAATATCCAAGTTATTCTAAGAGTCATAGATGTCTGAAAATCCAGCTCATTCTCCCAGGCAACCCTTATAGGAAGCTGATATTCATGTATTTCTGCCAGACACAAAACTTGCTCCTTCGTGACCTCTTTAATGCCACTGTTTTCTGGTTTTCCTTTTCCTTTTCACAGCTTTCTCTTAGTCTACTCTTTACAAATTATGGTGCTTACCATAATACTTTGATACTTTGTTATAACTAGAATCTAAAAAGTTTCATTTATGCCTTAGTTTCCTATATTTTTATTCCCAAATCTTTACCTCCAGCCTAGATATCAAAATGCCTAAAAGAGAATCAATCACATTCTTCTTCTCAATTGTATTCCCACTTAAAATTGTTTGAAATGAGAGGCATAAGAAAGCATCAAATATACTGTCACTGTCTCTGAAATACTGAACAAATTAAGAAAACCTTACTAAGGCACACACCCTTTTGTGTCTCTGTAGTTAAACTGGTTGACAGTTTATAGAAATAGCTAACAAGGTACACTTCTAGCATGCTGGTGTTAATGAAAAAAAATTGTATTAGTTTGAAAATAGGGAAGTGAAACCTGCTGTTCAAAATCTGTAATATGACTTATGTGTTTATAAACCATAATTGCATGACTCATTAAATCTAGGACCTGACCTGCAATCCACGCATGTGCCCTAGACTAGGAATTGAATCGGTGACCCTATGGTTTGCAGGTCTGCATTCAATCCACTGAGTCACACTAGCCAAGGTCTATCTCATTTTTACTTTTCATTAATCTTAGCTCTTGTGATTTTATTTTCAGTTAACAATTTATAATAGTTCCAAACCTCATCTCAACCTATTAGTCACAGGGAACATAATGAAATCCTGCCATTTAGCTCTACTGCCTGAATTAAAAAAAAAAAAAAATCACCTACACATGTAATATAAAGTCACATACAAAAAAATTGAGCACATATCCAAATAAAATCCTATTATAAGCTGAATGAACATTTTTCTGCTAATACACATTTGCTACTTTTATTATCCTTTTGTTTATTAAGGAGTAACAGGACCTGAACTTGTGAAATGATATATAAGAAAGGCTTAAAATTCAGAACATTCTCTATTCCTATTTTTCCTTCAAAATTAGGAAAAGTTTACCATTATTTATTGTTGGAGATAGAAAACCATATAAATCACAAATTTCAATGTACAGTGTGAAAACCTCCACACTGGCTCAATCACAAAAAACAAATTAAAAGATATTAGAATAGCAAAATACTTAATTTAATTTATAGCCAGTATAGTTTCTTGTAGGACTCACATGTGGGATGAAGAAGTTAGAGAACAGTTTATAGATTTTTAACTGGCTATCTTTCACAAGAGATTAAAATTCCAATTTTAGTAGATACTACAGTGGAAATCAAACAGGAAAGAACTACTGGGAAGTTCTATTAAGGCACAGTTAACATCGTGAGCATTTAAACACTGAGACTTAAACCCATCTATGTAAGCATCCTGATCTTCCTTAGAGAAGCACCGCAAAGGCAATCCAGAGACTAAGTAAGTAATTACCATATCTTGCCTTATTGAGGATAGCTGTAGTCTTTTTCTCTTTTTAAAGAGGAATGGTCTTGTTAAGGTACAGTGACTCAATGCGAAGACTAAACCCTGTTCACCTGACCCAACATAAGTCAACTTCTATCAAGGTGAAAAGGGAAAAAAATTGGTGAGTACTATATAAAAGAAGTTGAGGAAAGGTCAATCAATTTGGGCAGGTATGTGCTTGAGTCAAGATACCGTGTAAGTCATTTTCACAGTTTTATTACAGATCTCTGATGGTGCTTCTTTTTAAAAATAATTCAGTAACTTAATTGTAACTTCTCATATTTTATTTCATTTAATCCTTAGAGTAATACTTAAACAGAAAAGCCACAAGGATAAAGTAAGTGCCTTACTCATGACCTTAAAGTTACTAAGTGGCTAAAAAGGATTTGAAACTAAATTGTTCTGACTTTCTATACCTTTTCCATACCACATAGCAATCTAGCAATCTAAGCTGATTTTAACTATTATAAATAAGCTTAGTAAAAACTATGTATGTAGCCCTGGCTAGTATGGCTCAGTAGACTGAGGGCTGGCCTGCAAACCAAAGGGTTGCTGGTTTGATTTCTAGTCAGGGCACACTCCTGGGTTGCAGGTCCCCAGTAGGGGGTGTGCACAAGAGGCAACCACACATTGATGTTTCTTTTTCACTCTCCCTCCCTTCACCTCTCTCTAAAAATAAATAAATAAATGAAACCTTAAAAACTATGTATGGTGCCAGGTGGGTACTAGAATTATTCAGGAGATCCAGGATCACTTCACAAATTATATAATTGGCTAACCACTATGTTGTACATCTGAAACTAATATAAAAAAATAATACTGAATGCCAACTGTAATGGAAAACACACACACACACACACACACACACACACACAAAACAAACAAAAAACCTAAAACAAAAACAAAACACAACAAAAAAGAGTATGAGAAAAATGTACAGAATAGACTAATTTTTTGTTAGAACTGTTATGAAACATCTTTGCATAACCTCTTTAATTTGCATATAATTTTTGGCAAACATACTACCTGTATAATCATTAGGAGAAATTATAATCTTTAGAATATTTAAAATTTTAGTTGTCCGACATACCAAAACCATGAGTCAGTTCATGGTTATGATAACTATTCTTACTCAGTATACTAATTTTACCAAGGTGAAACACAATTTATGCAGTACATCAGTACAAATTAGTTGCCACACTTATGCTACATCTTAAACAAAAGAACGATAAAAATTATAAAGAAAATTTAGATATATTCAGAATTTGTTATTTTAATTAACAGCGAGTAAATAGAAAGTATCCTTTCAAAGTGTGACACACAATACCTGCGGGTCCTTGGTGGTTTTGGAGGAGGAGAATCTTGTTTGTCAGAATCTATAGAGCTGACCATATTTTCAGTGTTAATTTCATTCTGCCAAGAAAGAAAAAATTCTTCATTAAAGTTAGGAGGAAAATCATTTTCTTTCCTCATTACTTCAGATAAATTGCTTCTGGGCTTTCGATTTTTTTCACATACCAATTTTTGTGTAGTAACAAAATAGGTGTTATTATTTTGTATAATGTAGCTTGAAGAACTATCAAAAACCAGTCCATCTCTAGTTACTAAAAAATCAATTGTGTACAACAGTATTTCAACATATTTCAAATGCAGATTTTCCCAGGTTTTGTAGTGTGTGCATGCATAAACACAAAGAAAAGAAAAATGAAATAGGTTTACCCAAAAAATAAAGATCCAAGAAGATAGTTTTTTTAGGCATAGCTACACTAGAAACTTAATGTGTGGAGAAAGGAAAAAAAGCCAACAAAATAAGGGTTATATCCTTCACCTTCCCAACCTTTTTTGGACCCCTATTACTACCTAGTACTTTTATTAAAGAGGTCCAAGAACTCACTTGAATCATTCCTTGCCTATCCTCCATCACCATGGAGTGCCCTATTCTGTTAGTGTACACAGCCCCTATATCACTGTCTGAACAAATGAACTCCCAAAAGGCAGGGAGAATCCATGCAGGGATATCTTCAGTTCTCACTAGTCACAAGGACCAGGGATATCATCAATACGGACATTCCAGGAGAGGTGGAAGATTGTATAGGGTGGATAACTGGTGATGGAAATAAACAAAACAACAAAAATAAACAATGGCTATAATTTTTCAAGGAAAAAAATCTTTGTTAGTGTTTAGGATTGTGAATAGATGACCTATGAATCATTATATAAAACATTCCCTTGAATTAGTTTCAGGCTCAGGAGTACCTCATTTTTATCCAGCTAGGCTATGTTCATTCTGAACCAGTAAGAAGACAAGAATGGTTTTTCACCCTTGCCTATACTGCAGATAATTTGGGGGGCAGAATTTTTGCATATACCCATATACTGTGATTGATTAAGGAACTCTAAAACTATAGTTACTTTTTTTAAAATCAAAAGGCATTTCTACCATATCCATATCCTGGCAGCCTCTTTGTCTTTATGACTGTTTCTTGACAGTGTGCTTTTTAATAAATTCTCCCCACTAAAGAAAACAGAGACCTCAACTTCCCATCAACTTTTAGGTTACCCTGTCTCCTAATATATAATCATATGTATTAGAAGAGTTTTATGCATCTTACTGTGCATCTTACTCTGACCAGAACAAAAGTTATATCATGCTACTAAATGTTCTCATTCTTAATTAAACCCACCTACCATAACAAAGGCATATGTTGCAGGGATATCTGCTAAAAGTAGGGTTAGCACATAATTTATCATTCAATTCTGGGCTCTTGAGAATGAAACGGAGAGCACTTTTAATTACTATACCTAAAACAGAAAGTATAAACAGGCATTGCCTCAGGGAGATCAGGACATTTGGTCACCACACTTTTAGATACTCAGATATCATGAGAATTTAGAGACTTTTTGCATCATAAAAATACATTTGACATATTAATGATTTATTATTATCCTGTTAATTACACAATCGCATTCCTGTAACACTCATTAATTTTTTAATACCAAAATCTGTATAAATATTCATATTAAGTAGGTTAAAGATTAAGACTGCATGGGAAACTATTACTGATGTTTTTAACCTACAAAACACAGCTGTTTTTTATAGTACAACATAAATAGCAGCCTCATCTCATGTCAAGCCAGGTTTTGCTGCAAAATGAGCATAATACTACACACACACACACAGCTTTAGGCTTTCAAAGCATTTTGGATTCTGAAACATTAGCCAAGGCATTGTGGCTCTACAGGTGAAATGTACTTAACAGTAAGCAATGGAGAGGATACAAAAATGTAAAGGAAACAGTACTTCAAGAAGTATATAGTCTGATGTATCACCAAACAAAAACTAAAAGGTTAATAATAAAACCAAAAAGTGGTAAAATCAGTACTATAAAGCTACCAAATCAGAGAAAGGAGATTTTATAGGTAAGAATATTAAGGTAGCATGTTGAATGGCACTGAGGGATAGGTAAGGCTTTGACAAAAATAACAAGAGGATGAAAGCAGGGAAAGGTGGGAAATGAACAACAAAAAGTAGAGCATTTACTAGCAAATGACTACGTGTGACAAAGGAAAGAAGGTGCCATGCAGGATTCCTCATTCTGGGTGAATAACAAGAGTGGTGGAGCCATAAACAGAAAGGACAAAAAAGGAAGAGGAATTTATGAGGGAGGTAATCTTTTTGAGCATGTTGAATTTTATCTGATGAAAGGAATTAATGTGGAAATGCAGAGGGAACTCTGGCCTACACAGCATGAACACAACATCCTAGTCACTGGACTTCAGAACAGAAAACAATGTTCTTCTTGGACTCCTAGTTTTTACCTATTGTAATATTTACTGTACTCTTATGCCTTCTGACCCTTAAATTGACTATAGTTTTTGTCCCCACATTTGTCCTAATGTAATCGAGGTCTGTCCAGATGGTATCTAGCCATGTACTATGAGATACACTTACTGAAGAAGATACAAGATGCAAAAAACAATGTGCACAGGACAATGGCGCCTCAGGCCCCTTCAAAGCAGGCACCGTGGGACATCACATAATTCTCCAAATTGCCATCAGTTGTCCCCTTGTATTTTCCTGAATCTCATCAATGGTCTGAAATCTCTTCCTTTTCAAAGGTGATTTTAGTTTTGGGAAAAGCCAGAAGTTGCAAGGCATCAAACCTGGACCCTGTCAGGGCTGAGTCACTTGGGTGATTTGATGTTTCGCCAAAAAACTCTGCATGAGATGTGATGCATGAGCAGGAGCGTTGTGATGACGAAGCTGCCAATCACCAGTTACCCATAGCTGTGGCCTTCTGAATCAACCAAATAGTTTCTGAGGATGAATGTTCAAGCTTAACACAAAATTTGATGCAGATCCACTGCTCTACTTGCTCAGTCACTTTGAATGTGATGGCCACACAGTACACATGCTCACTCAACAGCATCTACAGCCCCCTACTGACTAGTACAGTGGTCATTGCCCACACACGTGCATTTCAGTCCACTCTCCTTGGCTGCCAAGTTACCCCAATATTGTGTAACCATTCTCACTTTATTAAATATGGCTGGACTTTTTCTGGACAGATCTCGTATAGCTGTCTTTAGCCACTTTTATTACCAGTTGAAATAATCTCCAACTTTTGAAGTTGAAAAGAATTTTAGAAATTAGTCCATTGGAAATTAGGTTCTAGTGTATTCTCTTGCTTCAAGCAGAGCTTACTGAAGTTATTATTTTTAAACTGCTGACAACTTTTACCCATTAGCAAAAGTTATTTTATGTATTACTATTTCCCATATAACATAGCTGTAGCAAAAACCATAAAAGCAAATATCAGAACCTAATTATCAAATATTTACAGATAATCATCAGCTGCACAATAAAATAAATATTAAAACAGGGTGCTTTAAAATTAAACATTTTTTCTATTTTTTTAATTGTTGTTCAGTTATAGTTGTCCCATCTTTTCCCCTGTTGCTCTCCCCTGCCCCGCCCCCATAGTCAATCCCCATAAAGAACATTACTAGAGGAAAAAATATTTAGAATTTAGTATCACATCTAAAATGTATAACGCAAACTACTGTTGCTATTACACAATCATTCTAGAATTGATAATCCCGGTGTTGATAACTGGCAGTGATGTCTTTTCTATACAAGGTAAAAGAGCACTGGTGTATACCTCACAGGTAGTTTACTTACTGAGATGTCTCTAAGTCATAAGTAATATAGTACTGGATGTCAGAATAAACTCTCTCTTTAGATCTCCTATTCAGGAAAGTCATTTTAATTATAAATACCATGCATTTATTATAAAGTTTTAAATTGCTGACTAGCATTTCAAACTAAAATTTCTACAAGAATATTTCTGGAACACAGAACTTGTATTTAAAAAAATTTAACTCTGTGTTCTCAAAGAAATCATAAACAGAGATTCATGACTTTTACAGCACAGGTTCAGAAAGGTAAGTAAACAATATTTCAAATCATTTTTTAAAAGATTTTATTTTATTTATTTTTAGAGAGGGAAGGGAGGGAGAAAGAGAGAGAGAGAGAAACATCAATGTGCGGTTTCTGGGGGCCATGGCCTGCAACCCAGGCATGTGTCCTGACTGGGAATTGAACCTGTGATGCTTTGGTTTGCAGCCCGCGCTCAATCCACTGAGCTACGCCAGCCAGGGCTTCTTTCAAATCATTTATGCAACCATATGGTTTTAAGATAACTCCCCCCATTATTTTAGATTCCACATTTTTTGGGGGGTTCATAGTCTCCAATCATATATAAACATGCTATAATAAGTCACCTATACTTAAAAGTACCAGACAGCAAGATTTCTTAAGAGGACATCATAGCACGAGCCATTATGGTATACACACAACCTTAGGTAAAAAATATTCTCATCAGATATAGCTTCTTCAGAATGGATTCTATACAAAGTTGTTTTCCTTATGCAGAACAGAAAGACCCATCTTGTCCAAATGGAAAACTCAGCAGTCACTGTGTCAGCTTAACAAAATGCAAGGAGAGAGTTTAACATTTTAAATTCAGTTGGCAGACCTTTAGTGTGTGTAGTCCTATGTACTCGTGATTTTTCTTGTATTCCTTAGCCATTTGTAAACCTCTGACTAACCCATTAGACAGAAACAATCTATAGTGGGAATACATTAAACTACAAGCATCTGTACAACAAAGGGACGTATCAACAAAATGAAAAGGCAACCTACCAAATGGGAGAAAACACTTTCATATCATATATCTGGTAAAGGATTAATATTCAGAATATATAAACTTATACAACTTAACAGCAAAAAATAAAAATAAATAAAATAAAAATCCAATTTAAAAATGGGCAGAGGATCTGAAGACATTTTCCTGAAGACATACTGATGGTCAATAGGCACATGGGAAGGTGATCAACATCAGTATTCATGTGCAAAATGTAGATCTAAACCACAATGTGACTAGTTGCAATAGAATGCTTATTAATGAAAATAAGTAAATACACAGTGGTGTAAAGGATGTGGAGCAAAGGGAACCCTTATATACTATTGGAGGGAATGCAGATTGCTACAACCACTATGGAAAACAGTATGGAGGGTCCTCAAACAATTAAAAATAGATCTACCATATGATCTGGCAATTCCACTTCTTTGTATTTATCCAAAGGGACACTAATTCAAAGAGATATATGCACTCTGATGTTCACTGCATCTTCATCTAGAATAGCCAATACACAGAAGCAACCTACGTATTTATCACTGGATGATTAAATCAAGTATGTGTGCTCTATACACACATTTTCATGGCTATATTCAGCCATGAAAAAAGAAATCTTGCCATTTGCAACAACATGGATGGCATTAATACTGAGTGAAATAAATCAAAGAAACACAAACACTATTAAGTTTTCACTTATATTTGGAATCTAAAAACAAAAAGGCAAAACCAAACTCAAAGATACAGAGAACAGATTAATGACAGCCAGAGACAGGGATGGGAGACAGGGTCAAAAGGTGAAAACATGCAGTTATAAAAGTCAGTCATGGGATGTAATGTACACTTGGTAGCTATAGTTAATGTTACTGTATTGTGTATCTGAAAGTTCTTACGAGAGTAAATCTTAAAAGTTCTCATCACCAAAGAAAAAAATTTGTAACTATGTGTGATAATGGATGTTTACTAGACTTATTTGGTGATCATTTCACAATATATAAAAATATCAAATCGCTATGTTATATACCTGAAACTAATTTAGTGTCATATGCAGATTATATCTAAAAAAATTGAAAATAATTTTCTATACGATTAAAAATGTAATGGTTACAATATTTTTTTCACTTCTATATACTAAGAAAACAAGAGTTTAAAACATTTGTATTTCTGGCCCCGATCAGTGTTGACTCAGTTGGTTGGGCAAAGCAAAGCAAAAGCAAAAGGTCACTGGTTCAATTCTCAGTCAAGGCATGTGCCTGGATTGCAGGTTTGGTCCCCAGTTTCTCTCTCACACTGGTGTTTCTCTGCTTATCTTTCTCCCTCCCTTCCCCTTGCCCTAAAACATAAATAATTTTTTTAAAAATCCTATATTCCTGAAGTACAAGAGCTTTACTTTAAAATTAATGTTGCATTTATGGGGGGAGGGAGTATATTTTTCTTTGTTTAAATTTTATTTTAATCATTGTTCAAGTACAGTTTTCTCCCTTTTACTCCCAATCCAGCCCCCCCTCCCAACCCTCCCCACAAAAGGTATATTTTTCAATTAAAGTTTAAAGAAAACTGTATAGCCTCCTTTGTTTTTTGAAATATTAAATAAATCTCAATTTAAGTAAGATTATACACAGTAATATATTAGCATTCTATTCTATATTATAAAAATTTGGCTATATTCAGCACAGGTTATAACAAGTTTTAATTAAAATAAAGGGAAAAGGTAATGGCAATGTTTGAGGCCTAGTTGCACAATCACACCTATGATAACAAAGGAAGTAAGAATGAGTTCACATAAATAAATCTTAAAAATGTGAAATTGTGCGAACCAAAGTGTCCCAGGTTTGATTCCCAGTCAGGGCACATGCCTGTGGTGCAGGCCACGGCCCCCAGCAACTCCACATTGATGTTTTCCTCTCTTTCTCCCTCCCTTCCCTCTCTAAAAATAAATAAATAAATAAATAAATAAATAAATAAATAAATATTTTTAAAAAGTGAAATTGTTACTTGGCTAATAAAGGAAATACATAGTCCCTAAAACTCATGTATCAATCTTTGTCTTAACACACTGAAATCAGCATTTGAACAAATCTTTCCTTTGTAAAACCAACAAATTTCAAGCAAATAGTATGGGAAATTGCCAAAACCATGTAAAGAAAAAGAAAAACAAGGATTATACATTTTGCAACTCACTTCCTCATTCTACTTCAAATATTGGAGCTAAGCTGCTTTATAATGTGATAGCTGTCTTAGGTACGGTGATAAAGATATAAAGAAATTTTAATAAAGTAGTCCGATACCTTAAAGGTCAAGGTTAGTATATATAGAAAGGAAACAAGAATTAGTCAAAAAATACAAGCTGAAAGGAGAATATAACAATATATATTTTTATCAGTTCATAAGTTTAAATATCCAGTAAAAACTTTTTCCCCTAAACTTTAGCTTTAAATTATACTTGACACATATTATATTAGTTTCAGGTATACAACATAGTATTAGACATTTATATACCTTACAAAGTGTGATTATCATAATAATTCTAAAACCACGTCACCACACATAGTTATTACAATATTATTGACTATATTCTCTATGCTGTACATTGTATCCCCATGACATTATCTAAAACTGGCAGTCTATACTTTGTAATCCCCTTCACCTTTTCATTCATTTCCCAACTCCCCTCTGCTATCTCGATCCTACCCTCTCTCTAAAAGATCCTTTAAAGCTAAAATAACATTAAATTAACCCATGGCAGAAGGGAACTTAATTGTGGCCCTGTACTTCTACCTAATTAAAAAGCATGTACAAAATAACTACAAAACTTTACATCGTCATGGCCAGAACAAAATAAAATTCATGTCAAATCAATTTACAGTTACTTATGTGGCGGTGGGAGGAAGAGGACAGAGAACTGTGAAGGAATGGGGGCTGGCTACCCAGAAGACAAGATCAGGGGACAACTGGGAGACCTAACAAACTCAGTAACTGAAGGTAACAACACGGGATGTTTTGATCAGAAAAATTCCTAATTGAAGAGGTTATAATGGGAAGTCAGGTCCTATGCCTATGTGATAGATTAATCTTTGTCTTGAGCAAGTCTTACATTGTTTTTGTGTGTCTAGGATTAACACACTTAAAATGTCACAATGATCTCTTCTCCAGACCTCCAGAGATTATAGGAGACCATTCTGCATGGCATGGGCCCAGCTCCCACTTGGAGATGGCACAGGACCCACGCCCACAGATAGGTTCTCCCGTGGGGAATCAGGCCTGCATTGTACCCAGGCTGCTATGAGACTTGGTTTTGCTAGAACTCCCTCACCCTGAATTGAGGCAGCAAATGTTTACTGCGTATCTTTAAAATAACTTCCTAAAATCATGCTAAATCTTCCAAGGATGAGTGTAATCAGCTCAACCACTTTTCCCTTTGCATTCACAAATATCATTCTTCTGTGATGTGATTAGCGGCATCCTCTCCTTTGTTTTCTGTAAAAGGTCAACCACCTAAAGTGAACCTTGGCATAGTAAATGAGGACCATCATGTAATGTGCCCAGAAAAGCAATAAATGCCTATCAAGGCAAGGGTTGGGGCACCATCCCTTTTCCTCCACAGGACTTGGTAGTCCGTGTGAATTTGTTGTGTCTCATTCACAACGCTGAGGAACCCACCAGCTGGGGTCCACATCAGCTGGCGCCCAGGAACAGGGACCCAGGGCTATGAGCCATTGTCATGGACAATACACCAACTTGGTTGAAGTACACACGTATCAGCCCAGGTAAAGGCTGACGACATAGAGTGCTTTTCCGTTAGGTTGTAGGGTGTCTTGGATTCCAAAGGAAAAGGGTTTTCTTCCTAGGTTGCCCTCTCTTGCGACTGCTTTGCAACTGTACCTTTAGTACGCAGGAGCCTTGCTCTCTCTCTCAAGTATTTGCCGCAACCTCACAGGCACGGGTCGAGCAGTTAAAAGCCACAAGGCACACCGTAAAACACCCACAAGCCCATCCCTGCAGCACAACCCCCAACTAGGTCTAGGCTTCGGAGAAAGAGCCAAGATTTCCCCTTTAATCAGCTTTAAAAACATCAACTAGTTACAGGACAATTTACAAGCATCTCCTCAAATTCCTTCTTTTAAGCCACCTCTTGTGGTCCCTTCAATTTTGCCTTTTCCCTCCGTCTGCCTGCATAAGGATTTAAAGGTGCCAGTGGAGAAAAACCAAAGTTGAGACTGGTTTTGTAATAGCTGTGCTTGTGGCGGGAGGAATTTCAGAAAAACATTCTTTTTATTTGTTGAAGAGTTTCTTTGAAGGTTTCTGCGAGTCCTCAACCATGAGGAATGGGCTCTCTGGGGAACAGGAGCAATGTTTTAAGCTAGTTCAGTAGCTTTTTGGGGCTGCTGAATGTCTCCCTGATAAGGGATCTTTAGACTTAGTTATTTAGGGAAAAGTTGGGCAGAAGTTGAAATAACACCAGGTGGTATGAGATAAGACTAGGTTAGTGTCTCACTCCCTCCTTTACAGGATTTAATTTGAAATTACTGGTTTGCTTGAATTTTGTTTTTGTTTTGAAAGGAACAGCTCAGTCTCAAAGCAGCCTAGTTTCACCACAGGCCTGATTCCCCACAGGAGAATCTATCCGTCCATGGGCATGGGTCCTGTGCATCTCCAAGTGGGAGCTGGGCCCACGCCACACAGAATGGTCTCCTATAAAAGATAAACACCCTGGTAACTGGGGCAGGACAACCCCAACATTCTTTATTGGTATTTTTTTAACTGCATACTTCTGTAAACTACATTTATTAAATGTTAACTATTGTGTACCCACCAATATAAAAGAAGTATGTACCTCTCCCATTTTGCTTTTTATCCATTCCTGCAGATTATCCCATTTTACTTTCTCCTGCTTCCTTAAGATACCACCAGTGGCTTTCAAGTCACCTTCTTGTGACTGTACTGTATAAAATAAGTGGCAAAACTGCCAGTCTTTGGAGCATCAATTCACTGATGTTTTGCTTCCAAGCTTGGCTCTCACCCTTCAATGAAATAAACTCTTTAAGTCTTTCTTTAGGCTTGGAAACTTTCTTTTATGGAACAATGCAGTTAAATTTTTTTTAAAGATTTTATTTATTTATTTAGAGAGAGGGGAAGGGAGAGGGAAAGAGATGGAGAGAAACATCAATGTGCGGTTGTCTCTCACATGGCCCCCAACGGGGACCTGGTCTGCAACCCAGGCACATGCCCTGACTGGGAATCAAACTGGCGACCCTTTGGTTCACAGCCTGAGCTCAATCCACTGAGCTACACCAGCCAGGGCCAATGTAGCTAATTTCTAAAAAAGTAATTTATACTTGAAACAATAAAGAATTACATGATTTTTGACCTAAGAACTACTTTCCCAACTGTATTTTATTTAGGGTATGATTTAACTTGTGCTGGAGTCATTAAATGCTCATCCTGTTTGCGAGTTTCAAACAAGAAGGAAAGGAATTAACAAAATCAAGGTTAAATAAAAATAAGAACTATTATAGATATTCTCATGTTAGATGAAACACAAGATTACAATTAAAATATTACATCTAGATAAAAAGTAAAAGTTTTCAAGAGAAGTGACAGGCCAAAAACACCTACCACTCCATCAGCAATTTTCTGGACTCCATGAATTTCATACAGTTGTAGCTGTTTTTCAAATAGTTGGGCAATAGCTCTGTGAACGAGCTCATACTGCTCCTATTAGAGATAACAAATGATAAAGGTGAAACATTTAAAAAAGCATTTATGAAAATTATAGTTTATAAGTGAAAGAAAAAACTGTACCTTAGTTTGTACTGCAGAATGCCTCTGTGTTCTCATTTCTTGTATTAAATTAAATACATTAAATTCCTCTGGTATTTTCTAAAACAAACAATGTAATACATGAACTTTGAATAATTGTTCAGAAAAGTAGTAAAGCAGTCTTAGGACTGTATAAACATAATAAAGTTTAAATTCATTCTACAGACTAATGTTTCCTGGGCTGGCTACCTAAGGACAGGCTGAGAGAGGTAAAAATAATCAGATACCTACACTACATCTCTGGAGACTGATTATCCTAGACAATTATTTTGTACATCTGTAATTAGAACTACTGCAATAGGCAACCCTGACGTGAACAAACTTGATATTCAGGCAACTTTCATAGCAGGGAAGATGGCATTCTAAAGAGAAGAAAAACCAGTAGAGGTTCACCGAAGCAGTATAAAAAATACAGAAAGGTAGAAACAGATTTCAAGTATATTTCTGAGGCAAAACTATTATACTTTGGGGATCAATATAAATACTTTGAAGTGATAAAGAAGATAGAAGAGTTAAGAAAATTCTCAGATTTTTTGCTAGGGAATCTTTATATCAAAAGACTTTTACATCAAGTCCAAACCTAAGGCCCAAGACCACATTTATGTTAAGCCAAACTGAATCAAAAGGGGATTATGTTCAAAATACACAACTGCTGAAATGATGAGTTTATTTTGCTTGCTGGCATTTATCTAAATGCCTCTTTCCACCTCAATTTTAATCTTTGACTTTTATGTTAACATGTGATAAAATCCTACTTGAATTTTATACACTTAAAACTTCCCAATGAGTATTAGGAGATGGTTAACCATTTTGAGGAATATAAAAATAAAATTTCATCTCTTGGCTTTTAAAGAAACTGTTTAAAATTTAAATATTCCCTAACAAAAGTAAAAAATGGCAGAAAGGTAGGGGGAAAAAGAACAGAGAAGGAAAAGAAACTACACATTTTGTTAATCCTTTTTTTAACACAAGACACTGACTGATACATTCAGAGGAACCATAAAGCTATAAGGGATTAAAAGCTTCTCTGTAATGCACAGAAAATGATCATATTATAGAACCAACAAATGAACCAAATCCATACACAATAAGGAGAACTGTGTTTTTCAGATCCTCCAAAGTACCAAACAATCTTTTTAAAAACAGCAGTGGTGATAACAGCAGCAATAATAATAAAAACTAGCACTGAACTGAGCACTTGGTACATGCCACACATAATTCTAAATAACTTTACAATGGTTAACTTATTTCATTCTTATGAATTATTAGTATTATGATTCCCACTTTCAGATGAGTTGAAGCACAATGAGATTGAGTAATTTGACCAAGATCTCACAGCTACTAAATGACAGAACCAGAATATTAACCTGGGCAATTTGGCCGCAGAGTCAGCATACCTAACTACTGTACTATGTTTCCGGTTAGGCATAAAATAGTTACAAAATTGACCTGGTAAAAGTCAGTGCAGAATAGGTATTAATTCGCCTAGAACAAATGGTTGACAACACGTTTACCTTTCTGTCTAGTGCATTATCTCAAAGTAATGTGAATCATTTACACCTTTTCACTAACCTATATTATTTGATAGCAAATCTACTTCTAAAAAAGTAACAAATACAACAAAACATATGCTGAAATTTACGGAAATTGGTCATTATATTTGAAAATCCTAACAGATAAATTGGATGTACTGTTATATAAAAATTATTCTTACCCCAGCTTTTAGTAAATTCCACGTATAATCTATGGCACAAATGGCACCTGTTCTTCCACAGCCTGCACTATGAATACAAAGTTTTAAAAAATTTTTTGATTTTTATGATTAAACTACAAAAATTAAAAACACATTAATATTTAGAAGCAAAAAATACCATTTAAGAAATTTGACAAAATTCTACTTATAGTACTTAAAGTACTATATGTGCATGGTAAACATCCATAACATTAGTATTTGCATTTTGTTTTTATTAAATTTAAAGAACTGCCAACGGTAAGCGACTCAGAATACCTAGGAGCCTTTACTATGGAAGTCTAATTCTACCTCAGAAAACCTTGTCTAGCTAATAAAATATGTGGCAGAGATAAATTTATTCAATGTTTAAACACAGTTCTGGTGCTTTAGAATAGAAGAGAAAACAGTGCATTATTTCAATCTGCAGAAGGTATAGGAAAGATGAAGAATGCTGCAAGCCCTGAGACTGATTTGAACACCAACAATGATTCACCAAAAGATCATGGTTGCACCTCACTTCCTGAAGAACTAATAGAACCTGGAGAATGTAAAATAAAATACCACAGGTTTTTTATTTTAAAATATGACAAAAATACTTTAGAGTAACTTATTCTCAATTAGAGGGAGGCAATATGCATCTCAAGATTGGGAGTCACTATGAGCAATTAAAAGTATTACTGACATCACTAGAATAATTTTTAGGCAGAAAAAAGTTGAGCATTATTTTTCTGTGTATTTAAAAAAATCAGAAGTACTCTGTTAAACATGTAATCTAGAAGGTCCTGATAAAGTACATTATAAGCAACTTAGTATAATTTTTAAAAAGCTCTTAATGATCAATAATATTCATTTTAAACTGATACATGTCAATTTCACACATTTCTAAAACATTTCTAGAAATCTATAGTCAAGAATTACTAGAGCTGAATAATATGTACTTAAAACTTCATGGTTTTAAAAATATAATATTAAAGACACAGAGAACCACACAAATAAAACAAAACGGAAAAGTTCAGAAACAGATTTGAGTATATTTAAGTGTATATCACATAATGGTGGAATCTTCAATCAAAGGGTTTCCTTCTGTTCGACTAGAACACTCAAACAAAGGGCACAGGGAGTTAGCTAACAACAGAGGGCAAAAATCGAATTCTTAACCTCATACTTTAATCATAAAAAAATTACAAATGAATTAAAAACAAAATGTTAAACTATAAAATGCTAAAAAATATAGGCAAACTTTAAGCACTACTGTGTCAGGGAAGGACTTTATGCTTATCTCAATAGACAGAAATCATAAAAAGATTCACATCTCTAACTACAAAACAATTTAAAATTTAGATGTCACAAAAGAAGCAGAATAAAAACCATGACTAAAAGTTAACACCCTCAACATATAAAGAACATGTAATGTATAATTATTAAGAGATAAATGACTACTACTATAAAATAACTGGCAAGGAATACAAGCAAGCAATTTACAAAAAAAAATAAATGACTCCCCCACCCCAATAAACTTGACTATCACAGGCATTAAAACAAAAAGTCTTGGGGTAACTCTGGAGCAAACAGGTCCTCCCACAAACTGGTAGTGGTAGGACTAAATATCATTAACATCAACTTTATTTAAATTAAAAAATAACTCTGCATTAAAAACTTCACATCCTTTGACTTAGAAATCCTACTTTTAGATATCTATCCTTAGGAATTAATTACAGATGTGTTCAAAGATTTCACTGTAAGATTGGCCACTGAATATTTAAACTGTTGTTTATAATTTCAAATAACTTGTAAAGAAGTCAGAATTTGCTTTATCTTTTAATTTTACAATTAAGTATGTTTTTTCTTTTTAACTAATTATTTGATTAAAAGGTCAACTAACCACTGAAACAACTAAAGGTAAATATTTTTTAATTAACCAAGTTGTTAACTGATTGTTCCCAAGTCCATCAACAAGTTACCTTTTCTGGCTAATAAATAAAAAAGTAGCCCTTTCACTTCACTAATGTAGGCATTACAACTAGATTAACTGGATAAAGTATCTTCAGTGTTCCATCTCCAGTAAAAAAAAATCTTTTAACTACTAAATATGCCAGTAAATTTCCAAGTCACTTAAAGAGGCAAATTAAGAGCAGTTTTATGAAGTAAATACTCTGAATGTAAGTCTTTTTAAAAATCTGATGTGGCCCTGGCTGGGGTGGCTCAAATAGTTGGAAGCATCACCCTGAGAATGAAAGGGTCATGGGTTCAGTTCTCAGTCAGGAAACATGCCTGGATTTTGGGTTCAGTCCCCAGCTGGTAAGTGCAAGAGACAACCAATCGATGTTTCTCTCCCTCTTCTCCTCCCTTCCCCCATTTCTAAAATCAGTAAGCATGTCCTTAGGTGAGGATTAAAAACAAAAACAAAAACCCTCTCTCCAAGGCCTAGCTTTATAAACATTTATTTAAAAAACAATCTAATGTAATTTAAAGAAGAGATGGAAAAATGCCTCAGGATTCAGGGCGCTTTTATGATTTGGAAACCCATGTAATTATCTAATGAAAATCCAAAAATTAGGTTTCAAAATATGATATATCTATCACTCATAATATAACACCAGCCACATTCCAAACTTTTTAAAAATCTGGAAAATACTTTTGTACCTGCAATGGATACAAATAGGCACATCTTCATGTTCCTGGTATTTCCTCATTAAGCTTATCATATCCAGAATAGAATCAAACGATGAGGGAACATCATGGTCTGGCCAGTTCACATAGTGGAACTGATAAAGCCTCCGAGATTCCTTCAGGAATAACAAAAACTCAGTAATTATGTAAATACATTTATAAATTTTAAAACATAAAGAAACACTGCATCTCACTTTGCTGCCATTTCTAAGAATAGTCATGTAGTATATTTAGTATTACATTTAAACAACAACAAAAACAAATGATAGTCCACATTTACTGACTATCACACGCCTAGTATTGATCTAAGGGATTCATGTGTAAAAATTTATTTAATCCCCATGTAATGCCACGAGGAAGGTACTGTTAATATTATCTTCAATTTACAGGTAAGAAAACTGAGACAGAATGATTAAACAACTTACCTAACATTTCATAACAAGTGACAAATGTGGGATCTGACCTCAGGAAGCCCTACCTCCAGAGCATGCTCTTTAACTATTAAATTATATATACTATTTAATTGCTCTACAGCATTAAATGGATATTCAATATATCATAGCACTGTGTTATAATCTATTATAATTAGAAGACTAACATCACATTTAAACTGAAAAAGAAAATTAGAAATGAACCTATCTAACCCCAAGGCATTTGTCTTATTTCAGGTCAGTATGGTGTGGGGAGTCCCATCCTCCAATACTTTCAGGGGATCTATGAGTTGTAAATTATTTTCATAATAATAATAAGGTGTTACTTTGACCTTTTCACTTTCATTCCCTCACATATGTACAGCAGGGTCTTCCAAACACTACATGACTTATGATATCGTTTTGACAACCAATGTAACACGTGCTTGTGTATTCATGTTTTTTAAAGAAAATGTCTCAGACTTCTAGTCAAGATGGTAGCATAGGTGTACACAGCACACCTTCTTGCACAACCACATCAAAATTACAACTACAATATAGAACCATTCAGAACTGTCGGAAATCAAGTTGAATGGAAGGCTGACAACTATGGAATTAAAATAAACCACATCTATCCAGACCAGTAGGAGGGGCGGAGATTCAGAAAAGGCAGGTCCCATATCCACCAATGATGGATCAAGCCTAGGAGGGACATCTCAGGAGACCCAGCCCCACATCAGGCCCCCCAACTCAGGGTTCCAGTGCCAAGAAAACTCCCTAAAACTTCTGGCTGCAGGAACCAACAGGGGCAGACTGAGTAGGTGAAAGTAAGTTCTGGAGTCCCAAGCAGTTCCTCTTAAAGAACCCCCAAAGGAACTTACTCAGACTCCCTTGCTCTGAGCTCTAGCACCAGGGTAGCAGCATGAAAGGCACCAGTGGCATGGGCGGGGGCGGGGGCGCGCATGCGGAGAACTGCAATGTATGGCATCAAAGGGAGAGCTGGGGGACAGTTTTCTCCCTTTTTTGAACCCTCCCACTCAGAGCCACAGAGCCAGAAGGCAGATGCCGTATCTTGAGACTTCATGAACCTGGCTAACACAGTTTGCCCCACCCTGGAGATCCCCTGAGACTCTGGACCCCCAACTTTACAGCTGTTAACAGCAGCTGTTCCATATGAATATGGCTGATCTTGGCTCAACTTCCTAAATCCTCTCAAACAAGCAACAGCAAGCAACAGTCAGCACTCTCCCTACCTCTTGATAAATGGCCCCAGTCCAGGCACTAGCAGCAGCCAGCCTAGATTCACAGCTTGGCTTCACCTGGGAATCTCCAAGCCCAGCACAAGCAGCAGCCACATCAGACTACTTTATAGCCCAGGCAGGGTGGCCCTGGCAAAACACACTGGGCCTGTACCATGTGGAAACCCCCAAAGCCTATGCACACAGTGTACAGCTACAAACCACGTTGGAGCACCACCACCCTGTACTGCACAGCTGATCCTCCAGAGGGTGCAGATCGATGGTCAGTGGTCACAGCCAGTCCTTGCAGCTGAATGGCCTGAGTAAATCCCCCACTGACCAGCCAACATCAATCAAGACTCAACTACAAAAGGAGGGTGTATTTAGCCCACACAAAGGGCACATCTCAAGTACCCAGCTTGAGTGATGCGAGGCTGTGCCACTAGACCCTACAGAACACCTACTACATTAGGCCATGCTACCAAGACAGGGAGACATAGCAGCCCTAATTAATACATAGAAACAAACATAAGGAGGCTACCTAAAGGAGGAGACAAAGAAACATGGCCCAAATGAAAGAACAGAACCAAACTGAAAAAACAAAACAACAAAAAAACCCCTAAACAAAATGGAGATAAGCAATCTATCAGATGTAAAGTTCAAAACACTAGTTATAAGGATGATCACGGAACTTAGTGAGGACCTCAACAGCACAAAATATATCCAGTCTGAAATTAAGGATTCACTAATTGAAATAAAGAACAATTTACCGAGAAACAACAGTAAAGTGGATTAAGCTGAGAATCAAATCAATGATCTGGAACATAAGGAAGCAAAAAAACAACCAATCAGAACAAAAAAAAGAAAAAAGAATCCAGAAAAACAAGGACAGTGTAAAAAAACTGCTGTGACAACTATAAGCATTCCAACATTTGAATCATAGGAATGCCAGAAGAAGAGAAAGAGGAAGAAACCGAAAATCTATTTGAAAATATAATGAAAGAAAACTTCCCTAATTTGGTGAAGGAAATAGACATGCAAGTCCAGGAAGCACAGAGAGTCCCAAACAAGATGGATGCAGAGGCCCACTCCAAGATACATCATAATTAAAATGCCAATGGTTAAAGAGATAATCTTAAAAGCAGCAAGAGAAAAGCAGAGAGTTACCTACAAAAGATCTCCCATGAAACTGCCAGCTGATTTCTCAACAGACACTTTTCAGGCTAAAAGGGATTGGCAAGAAGTATTCAAAGTGGTGAAAAGCAAGGACCTACAACCTAGATTACTCTATCCAGCAAAACTAACATTTAGAATCGAAGGGCAGATAAAGTGCTTCCCAGACAAGGCAAAGCTAAAGAAGTTCATCACCACCAAACCATCAGTATATGAAATGTTGAAGGGACTTATTTAAAAAAAAAAGATCAAAATGATGAACTTTAAAATGGCAATACATAAGTATCAAAAATTGATTCTAAAAAGCAAACTAAACAAAGAAGAACAGAAATAGAATCATAGATACAGAGAACATTGGGATAGTGGTCAGTGGGGAGGGGAAAGGTGAAAATATTAAGAATACGAATTAGCAGTTATAGAATAGGCAGGGGGATGTAAAATACAGTATAGAAAATGGAGTTGCCAAAGAACTTATATGCATGACCCACGAACATGAACAAAGGAGGGAGATTGCCGGAGGGAGTATATGTGTGGGGGGTGCTGGGTGGAGGGGGATGAAGGAGAAAAACTGGGACAACTGTAATAGCATAATCAATAAAAATAAGGAAATAAATTTTAAAAATAAAGAAAATGCCTTACTTTAAATTTCAAAAACAGTAAATATTAAAAGATATAACCCACATAAATAAAAGCTCCTAGAATCTTCAATAATTTTTAAGAATGTTTTCAGTCCTATCAAAATGCTTTGAGATCAGCCATTCTAGGTATTTAACTGAGAGTTACCTGCTTTGAATCCAGATTAAAACTGTATTTAAATTCTGTTTCTGTCAATTCTGTTTCTGTTTACTGAGTAAGATTAAGTAAGCTACTTAACTTCTTAAAGACTCTGTCTTCATATCTATGTGCAATGCAGATAACAGTATCTACACCACAATAGAGTTAGGAGTTGAAATGTCTCATACACTACTGAAATTTAGTGAGGTACCTATTGTTATTACTGTAAGTTAAGAAGTACCAACCAAAGTATAATAAATGACTCAAATAAAGGGACATGATTATTAGTCAAGTCAGGGGGACAGTAAAAGTATTGGAACCATGTCTTCTTGTAAATAGTAAGGCAGGAGTTGCAAGTATGTTTACAAATGCACTGGAAGGGGAAGAATAATGAACTTCATGGACAAATTAGATTACAGATAACAAAAGTAAGCTACATTAAGATAATAAAAAATAGAGAAATTGAGGAAGAGGTAGACAAGCATTCTCTAATGTCCATTAGAATTTTCTTTGATTTCTTCCTAGACAAATTATCATTTTATATAGCTCTGAAACACTGAAATCAAGTGTTTAAAGTAAAAACAATATATCTAAATGACTTAGCTCTGACAGTGGCCTATCCCCTTCTAAAATATTATAAACTGCAGAAGTGGATAATAATCATCTAAACAATGCTATAATCTGCTATTGCAATAAAGAAAATATATTTGCAGCAAAGAAACCAACCATTCCAAATACAGTAAATTTATTTTGGGGACTGCTATTCTAAGTAAGTTAAAATTTATATTACTGTTATTTAAACTAAATTATTATCTAATTTGGTAAATATAAAGCTGAAGATACTAAATGCTCAAGATACTAAGGAAACATTACATTCTGATTTTCTTCATTATTGCACAGAACTAAAAAAATTTAAGTCTCTTTTATGTGAGATAAAATACGATTTATGTCTTCTCTTTAAAAATTATCCTTAAAAATTACCTCTAAATAAAAAATACTTACATTCTGAAATTCAAGTAAGAGTGTCCTAATGAAGTAGTCTGTTCTTGCTTGTTCAGCTTCCTAAATAAAGGGAAACACTTGTGAGTCAGTGACAACATTAAAACAAAAACAGTACACAGCAAAAGAAACAATAACTTCATATTTAAAGTCCACAAATTAAAATCAACGTTTAAACTTCCCAGTGTACTTAGTAATTATAAAAACCACCATCCTAAAATTCATGAATTTAAGTTTCATTTTTGTGTGTATATATATATATTTTTGTATGTTCTTATGTTTACTTTTTCTAGTCAATGCAAAGGGAACTTTATTGAGGTCCCAGGGCCATGGGATTCAGGCAGAAGGCCACTTTTTGGGCTGAGGAGGTGGTAGAGGGGTCTTATTTAACCTTCTTGGTGTGTCTACACTTCTTGTGGCAACTGACAGCACAGGGGTACAGGCAGGCATAACACTTGCAGCAGATCATCTTCTTGCAGTCATACTTCTGAGCAACCTGGCAAAGGGTGGGCTCAAATATGCCACCCTGCAGAGTCCACCAAGGGCAGGCTGGACTCTTTCTGAATGTTGTAGTCTAAGACATTGTGGCTATGCTCTAGCTGTTTGCCAGCATAAACAAGATGCTGCTGGTCACATGGGATGCCCTCCTTGTCTTGTATTTTAACTTTGACATTCTCACTGGTGTTACTGAGCTCAACCACAAGGGTGATGGTCTTGCCAGTCAGGGTCTTCACAAAAATCTGCATTTCTGTGTCTGCTGGGGACACTGCTCTGCCACCTTATTGAGGGGAAAGAGGGCAGTGCTCTATTCATAATTTTAAACAGAAGTGTCTGTTAACCAATTTACTTAGCTAAAAGTTTATCACCCAATAAAAGTAACCACCATCACCAGAATTATTTAATAGTAATAATACAAACAAAATGTGACTTCTTAGTACCTATCACCATCTTCAATCATTTCATCTTTCCATAGAGTTTGATTTTCCTTACTAAACACTCAACTCTCAGTTAACTGGATGCCAAACGGAGAAGAGTATACATTCAGAAATTCCCAAATTGTTATTCTGATTAAGGATAACATAACCACTTTAAAAGTCTTTTATTGTCATTTGTCAAAGTGTTAGAATAAAGACTCTAGGTCAGTTTGTCCCTAAGCAAACTATCCTTTACCTTAGCAGTTAAAACCAAAACAGTCTAGGACAGTGATTGTCAAGAGCAACATTGTTTTATTAATAAAAACAATCCCATATTATCACTGCTTTAATTTTTAAAATCCTACTAATTCATTTTGAACTTTCCAAATAACATTAAAGTAAGAGTATGTTTTTTACTTCCATCCAAAATGAGTATGGATGAAAACACTGGCCTAAGACTTAATTTTCTCTGGCCTGTAAAGGATGAGTTTTACAATCTATTTTTGGATCTGCAGGCCATAAAGTCTCTATCTACTTAAACTTTGCTGTTGTGAGAGGCAAACATGTAAATGAACAGGCCTGGTTGTATTCCAACAAAACTTTACTTACTAAACAAGCAGTGGATTAGCTGACTCATGGATACTGGGTCAACATCTGGTCTAAGTGATTTACATGCAGCAACACACAACTGAGCTCCTGCTAGCCAGCCTTTCTGCTTCTACAAATACTTTACCCCCTCATTCCCAAACCGAGAGTGCTCCTCATTCTGTCCTTCCTCAGTCTCAGACACTCTGATTGCCAAGTAATCAAGTCACTCACTCACTATGGTTATTTTCACCAACTTGCTATCATCTATTTCTAAATCTGATTTTTATTTACATCAGTTCTAACAAAATCTAAGTTGTTTGAATCAACAAAAAGATATACACATTACCTTTCATTTTGAAATCTTATAAAAAAGATTTTGCTTCTTCAGCAAGTATCAATCCTAATGCTGACAAATTAAACCGGCTGTTACTAATCAAATCAAACCTCACCAAGACGACTTCTTAATTATCTTTTAGTTCAACTGAACAACTACCCCCCAAAATCAATTCATCTTTTTTCAAATTATAAATGATTTTTTTCTCTTCTCTATTCATCATTATAAGTTGTTTAACTTTTCCTGATCCCCTTACTAATCAAAAATTAAGTTGTTTTGTTGTTCAATGTTAAGCGTACATACTTTCACTTTGAATTTTATAATACTGAGTACAGTTATCACATTTAAATTTGCAAATGTTCAAGACAACCACATTGCACAGAACTAGGTTTCCTGCATTCTTAGCATTACAGAATACTTTTTGGGTTGGTGAGGGGGAGGGTGTTCCCTCATAGAAGTAGACAATGCGGAATGTATTGGTTTTATTAATTTCAAATAATATGAAATGCAGTATGATTTTTTAATGTTTATATTTAACTCACAAATAGTTCGTTCTAACAATACTTTAGAGTACTGACTGCATATTAAACCTAGGCAGTTGCACTATTGAGTTATAGTTAACATTACAAAAACACACTGTATTTATAAAGGAGATTGTGTGATACAAGCTGAGTCCTTTTCCGTATCGTCAACCCAGGAAGCACTAAACTTTGAGTATGCATCAGAGGAATTCAGAAGTTTTACATACAAATAAGTCATAAAATGATGGACTTCTGAACTCACCAGTTGCCAGTAAAATGACAGAAACTTTTTCATTTAACCACATAAAACAAAGCCAAAAACAAGAAATTCTGAGATGGGCAATATAAGATCGGGTTAACTTTTGTGTCAACTTGGCTAGGCCAAAGAGTGGTCATATCAAATAATTAATATTTGGTGAAACATTATTCTTGGTGTTCCTGTGAAGGTGTTTGGGGTAAGATTAATATTATGATCAGTGAGTGGACTTGGAGTACAGCAGACTGCCCTCTATAATATGAGTGAACCATATCTACTTAGTCTAGGCCTAAATAGAACAAAAGGACCAGTTACCCCCAAGAGAGAGAATTCTCCAGATGACTGCTTTCATCTGCAAAAATCAATTCTTCTTTACAACAAACTGTCTTCGAACTGGAACTGAACATTAGCACCTGGTCTCTAGCTTGCCCATCCACCCTGCAGATTTTGTACCTACCAGTCTCCATAACAACGTGAGCCCATTCCGTATAATTAATCTGTTTCTCTCTATATATACACATCCTATTGATTCTGTTTCTCTGGAAAACCCTGACTAATATGGGTAAATTATTTTTCATGTTTGTTCAATCATAGGTCTTTTGAGTTCAGTAAACAAGAAAATATATTTCTTTCAGCTAATTAAGAAAGATGCCATCATATGTAACCCAAGCAAACTGTAGTTTTTATTTTAAATCTCATTTATATTTTACCTTTTTTCTTTCATTAGTTTTTTCAAATTAATTTCTCAGATTTGGGTTGAGAATTTCAATTTAATTCATTTCAAGAGCTCATTAAATGGTTGTATATTTTAAGTTTCTTAACAAACTGTCTGCCATAAGGGATCAATCTTTATATCTAGGATGGCAATTCTTAGAGCTATCTTTGTAAAATATTTAATTAGAACATCCTGGAGAGTGTGACAGATACGAAAGATAAACATGATAAACTGCAGTCATCAAGGGTTTCAAATATATCACTCAAAGCACAGTTACTCCATTTACTCATACGTATTAACTTATATACAAAGACTAACACAATTAACTTAAACAAGTGATTTATATATTTATGAAAAGTCAACCTCAGTTTCTAATTTTTAAAGTGGTATAAGAACAAACATTATCAATATTTGTTTAGTATAATTAAGTATAGATTTACAATGGAAACACTGTGTGGTTAGCTTATATAAAAAAAGGATTCACACTGTATTGTAATTTAATTATTGGTTTAGCATGCCAATTTTCTGATTAAACAATGTACATAAAAACAGGTACTTACACAAGAAATTTTAAATGGTGCAAATGTTATAGGATCTTCTCCATATAAAGGCCAGTAGCGCTCACATTTTTTCTGTTGTCCAAAAAAGAAAGTTAGTAATCCATAGGATAGTTTTTCTTGACCTTTTATAAATATTTTGTGTCCCAGTGTTCAGCTTCTTGTTGCTTGCCAGAAAACAGAATAATTGCCATCAGTAGGCAAGGATCTGAGAGACCTCAAAGTTATCCAATCGTTCTTAAAGATGAGCTATTCTGTCTACCCCAAGATTGATCATAAGAATATTATTAACAACGTCCTCTAGGAAAAAAAAAACAACTGCTTTTGGTACAAGATCTATTTAGAATGAAGGATTTCCAGGCAAGATTCAAAGCCTACACAATTAAAATCCCTATAATATCTGGCTGAATTCTCATCAAGTGTAAAATCTGTGGCTTAGTGGAAAGAGTATTCTGTTTGGTAGCAAAAGAATTTCACAAGTACTAATTTTCCTGTTTAACTGATCTTTAGTTCTTTTACCTGTAGAAATGGGAATGATAATTCTTATCTTATGTAACTGTTGCGAGTACTAAATAATAGTATATTTCAATGTTATATTGATGATAAAAATACTCATTAATACAAGCATAATGAATAATGTAAACTATCCACTTTTGTTTGAAATCACAGAAAGTGTAACCAGTTTCTCCCCTTATCTTTCTGTTTTACACAGGTATAGAAATAGAACACTCAATTTTCATTGGCTTTCTAATATCAAAGCTCATCATATTAGAAGATTTGGTTAAGAAAAAACTAACTTAATAAAAATATACAATGATTCTGATGCTAAGAAATGAAACCACTTTAAAACCCACTAAAATGAAAGCCTTTAAATGACACTCTAGCTTAAAATATACCTTCAGACAGTGGGAAATGTATCAGTTCTAAATTCTTATAGTTTCAAATATAGTTTAAGTAGAATTATTATTACCTACAGGCTAGAATTAACCCTAAACTAACAATACTGCTCAGAAGGCAACAAAGCAGAACTCTCTAGTGTGTTATTTTGGCCTAGAGCAGTATTGTTAATATTTTAGGATGCTTAAAACCACAAACCTCATTTCCCAGTAGAAGGTCATAGAAAAATAATAAAACTAAGTTATTTTTAAGGATTTTTTTCTGGTCTTGTACCTGCTAAAGTTTCAACATCTTGAAAACAGACACAAACAAGTTATACAAGATAAGTAAGAACTGCAGCTGTGTGACTAATATACCACAGTAAATAAGTAAATATTATATTGGTATTTATAATCCAGGTATAAACTAATGATTATTAATACCAAAAACTGTGTGTTAAACATCAATACATGCATAACGTATAATAATCAAATAACATTCATGTTGGAGCTGAGTAAAGTGAAGCTTAGAGGGGACAGTTTTTTGGTCAAAAAAGCTAGGAAAGTATAGTTTGTTTGATTTCATTACTTATGCTCTTTCCATCAGGCACATTCTAATCGAGATTTAAGTTTAGGTTATCAAAACAAACTACCAGGCCCAAATTCACTGACAATCTAACGAAACACTACCAATCACAAAATCTTTAGTTTAAAAAAATTTTGCATTCAATACAACTTATTTTCATCAAGTATTATTACTGACATATATGGGGAGCTTATTCATAGAATGAAGAGAAGTAAGTCCTAAACCTTAATAGTAACTTAAGAAACTGTTAGGAGAGTAAAATTTAAACTTCCTAAGAGAACTGATTAATAATGGTACTGAACTATATACTAACAGCACTTAAACAGGTAAGTTAACAATTTCTCAGTCTGTTTTAAGTTCTAATTTTAGAAAATGTTTATTTTCTGTAAATCCACCACTGGTAAAAAAAATTGGTTTGCGAGGAATGACAAAAACCTACCAGTTCAACTAAGCTTTGCAATGATTTATATATTATTACATCTCACATAACTGAAAAATGTACTATCTTGCTTTTCCAACATATTCTTTACTATAAAAAATTTTATAAAAATTTTTACAATAAGACTAACTTTTACCTTAACTAATGAACCACATTAGCATAGGGAAACTTCAAACTACCACATAACTTGTTTCCTAAGTTTGATTTGTGTGTCACATTTACAGAAGACCACACATTAATTTTATTTAGTACCTATCCTATAAATATTACCACCCCAAACAATGAAGACACAGTAGTTGATGCCTGCAGGAGATCAAATAGATTTAAAACTAAATTTATGTGTATAGGGCATAAAAATACCCTTACGAAAAATTTCAGATAAAGAAGTAATTCTTTGAAGATAGCATAAACAAACAAAAAATGCAGTGATATCCGCAGGCAGAGAAATCAAAATATTCAAGTTATAAATTTATAATCAAAATTATTTAACTCGTGTTTATGGCTCAATTTTATTTCTACTTTTGCCTTTTTCTTAAAAATTATTTATTTTTAGAGAAAAGGTAAGGGAGGGAGGAGAGGGAGAGAAACATCCATGTGTAAGACACACATTGATCAGTTGCTTCTCTTATGCTTCCAACTGGAGAGCTGTCACACAACCCAGGAATATGCCCTGACTGGAATCGAACTGGTGACCTTTTGGGTTTGCAGGCTGGCACTCAATACAGTGAACCATACCAGACAGGCCATTATCCCTATTTTTAAAATGCCTCTCCACTTCAATCCATAAATAGTATTTTACTTACGGAACCATTAAAATTTATCATTTTCAGTATATAATAAAATGTACTTATATTTTGTTCCTTTCATCCAGTAAAAGCAATAGCAGAACATACACACACACAAGAAGTATTGCTTTAATGACAAGGGATCAGAATACAAGATCAGGAATATATATCCTTAGAAATAAAGTGGCAAAATGAATACACCAAAATTATTTTTAAGTGTTAACAGGTATACATACCCTTCCCATCTCAAATTCTCGACAGGCCATTACAATGATCTAAAAAAGATGTGGGGTGGGATAAGAGGAAGAATTAAACATAATTTTCTCTTTTTAATAAAATATAGATTTCATTAAAGAATTAATTTTTACCCAGAACAATTGGTTGCCTCCCATACACACCCTAACCAGGCAAAAAAAGGAGTTTTAATATGAAAAGTATGAAGACTATACTTTTAGGGATCATTTATATACTTTGTTAATATAAAAACTATGAGTTAAGGAAATTATCAAAATCACACCTTCCAAACAAGGGCTATATAGCAACAAATTAAATTTTATGAATCTTAGAGATTTACTCCTGATTTTAAATCACATTTAATAAAATGATCTAAACGATGAACGCATTTAAAGGTCTTCATTCTCTCTTTTTTTTAATCCTCACCCAAGGTTATGTTTTTATTGATTTTTTGGAGAGAGAGAAACATATATCAGTTGCCTCCTCTATGTGCCCTGACTGTGGATGTAGCTATGTGTTGTGATCAAACCCACAACTTTTTTTTGTTGTTGTTGTATAAGATGATGCTCCAACTGAGCTACCAGGCCAGGGCCATTTAAATGTCTTTAAACCTAAGGTTGTTTGTTACATTTGCTCCCCCACTCTAACATTTTTTAATGCAATGCAAAGTTTTTTAGCTGCCATTTGTATTCTACAATTAATATTTCACTATACCTGATTTATCACATAGCTATCTCTCTATCCATCTATCAATCCCTCTTATTTGGTAGCTCTCTTATCAGTTACTGACAGAAGACAAGATTTAAAGTGTTATCACACCCTCTTCTTAATTTAATGAAACATCCTAGAATCAGTTTGACTTTTCAGTAAACATAAGCAATAATTAAGATATCATTATGGCTAAGAAGTGTTTCCATATCTTATTTAGTAAAACATCCTATGTCATTACATGTAATACTTCTCAAAATAGATAATAAAAAGTAAATTACTTACTACAACATTGTACTCCCATATCATCCTCCAAAAATCTATTACTGTATTTGCTAAAGGTCCTTGTGTTGCCACGTATGCTTTTGGCCCATAAACACCCTAAAATGGTTAAAAGCAATTTTCATTATGATTACCAAAAATATTTCCTTACCTAAATTTTAAGGTTTCAAATTTTACTGATATTGCTGTTTTCACTTACAGCATTTCCAAATACAACTTTTCATTCAGAGTACATAAAAGCATGACAAAATTATAATCAATTCACTTCAGCTTTGAGTGAAATGTTACTACTTTTGTGTATTTATTAGACACAGTACACAGAATATTAACTGCCTTATGCATGTTTAAAAATTATTTACCTAAGAATTAAAAACTAAAGTCCCAAGACTACTCCTGTTAACAAAATAATGTATTAAAATATGTATGTATACATACCATATATAAACCACTAAAAAGAATAGGACTATACTGTCATATAGAGATTCAAAAACACAGAACAGCTTAAAAGTCTTTTATTTAATCAAATAGCAGTTTGAATTTGTCTCTCTATTGATAACCATGTAAGAACTTAACTGCTTTTGATCAAAGAGTATACCAAAACAGTTAACTATATATTGACTATATTTAATGTTGTATTTTAGGTTGCCTTGAAATGGTGACAGCTGACAAAAGTCTTCAATATAAGTTTATATGCTATAATTTTAAATCAGTATTACACACTAATTCCACCACTGGTAATTTTATCCTATGAGGTTTTTCAAAGGAATAATATTTACTGCAATATTACCATCAAGAAAAACTGGAAATAACCTACATAATTTAATACCAGGGAATGGCCATGTATATAAACTCAAAGGGACAAAAGAAAAGATGATTTAGGAATAGATAAAGTGTTTATAAGTCTCCAGTGTAAAAAAAAATCTTTATTTCCAACATCATAAACTCTCTAAGTAAGGACACTGTAAGGGAAAGCACATGAAAATGTGTCCAGGGCTGTGATTTTATTTTTATTTCTTTTGCTGATGGCATCATGTTTAGGCAATTCAAAATAATTTAATAAACTAGTATATAGGAAGACATTAAGTGTGGCAGAGAAACACCATTTAAAGTTAACACATACCTTAATAAAATTTGCATTGATGTAGTCTGAATCTTGAGAAGGCGTCTTTAGAGTCAACTTAACTCGGCTGTGATCAACTACAAGATAAATAAAAGGATTTCACAAATTATGGCCTGTTGAAGATAGGTGTTTTCTAATGAACCATAAGATTAAGTAAATAACAAAAAATATTTACTTAAAAAAAAAACAATAAAAACTGACTCTAGGTATCAGAAGGATAATTTCCAACATCATACTGACAGAAGGTCATTCTTAAAAAACAAAAATCTGATGATGTAAAGCTGTCATTTAAAGAGGTAATCAGCATAATCTCAGCAGCTCTTTGAACATACAAATTCCTAGGCATCATCCCACCATCATCCCATATTTACTAGGTAAGAATCTGGGGTTTAATCTCTGCAGTTTTTAATAGGCATATCATGTAGTGAGCACTAACTAACCACTGACAGACAAGCCCATCTGAAAAAATCTTACTAGAAAACCTTTCATTATTTCATGAAATTACAAAAAATAGGTAAATTATGACAAATAATGAATTAAGATGATATATAAAAAGTGCTTTAATACTGCACTTGGTCAATACAATTTTATTATTAGGTAATGACTACTTAGGGTAAAAAATAATCTTTACAGTAAAGTCCCAAAATATAAATTCTTAAAGATTATATATTTTATTTTTAAAATATGATTTTTAAAAATTAAATCTTAAAGATATGAAACTAATTTTTCCCTGTCCTTGAATTCTAAGGGTTCCTTCTTTCCAAAAACACTATGTTAAAGCTCTTTTTTCCTTCCAAAAGTAATTTTTATGCATATAGCTACATACTTTGAAAAACCACATCAATGCAATCATACTATACAAGTTGTTGCTGCTACAACAAACTAGGCATTAAAAATTTTTTTATGACAAATTTTAAGCATAGCCAAATATATATAATAATATAATGAATTGCCATATATCCATTACCAGTGTTCAATAATTATTAGCGTTTCTCCAGTCTTATTTCATTTATCTCTAATCATGCAACAGCTAGGGTGCTAGAGAAAGCAAATTAAAACACAAGAGCTCCGAGTCCCATACTGCAGGAAGTTCGATTCAGTAACTTCAAGATGGGTCACAGAAAATGGCTTAAAAAAAATTTTCTGACCTGAACAGACACTTCTCCAAGGAGAACTACAGAGGGCCCAGAGACACATGAAAAAATGCACAGCATCACTAGCCATCAGAGAGATGCAAATTAAAACCATAATGAGATACCACCTCACATTGCTAAGAATGGCCATTATAAACAAAGCAACAAACAAATAGTGTTGGAGAGGTTGTGGAGAAAAGAGAATCCTAGTACACTGTTGGTGGGAATACAAATTGGTGCAGACACTGTGGAAAACAGTATGGAATTTCCTCAGAAAACTAAAAATGGGACTGCCTTTGACCTGACAAATCCACCGCTGGGATTATATCCTAGAACCCTGAAACACTGATTCAAAAGAACCTATGCACCCCAGTGTTCATAGCAGCACAATTTACAACAGCCAAGTGCTGGAAGCAGCCTAAGTACCATCATTAAATGAGTGGATCAAAAAACTGTAGTACATTTACATGATGGAATTCTACGCAGCAGAAAGAAAGAAGGAACTCCTACCCTTTGCAACAGCATGGCTGGAACTGGAGAACATTACGCTAGGTAAAGTAAGCCAAGTGGTGAAAGACAAATACCATATGATCTCACCTTTAAGTGGAACCTAACCAACAAAACAAAAAAGCAAGCAAAATATAACCAGAGACATTGAAATTAAGAACAAACTGACAGTAACCAGATGGGAGGTGGGAGTGGATAATACGGAGAAAAGAGGGAGGAGTTTTCAGAAACAACTATAAAGGAGACATGGACAGAACCAAGAGGGTTGGGATCAGGTGAGGGGGATAGGGATGGCTGGGATGGGGGGAAAATGCAGACAACTGTACTTGAACAACAATAAAAAACAAAACAGAACAAAACCCTTCTAAGGCACATGCAAATTTTGTAGTCACTACTTTATATTTAAAATCATAGTATCTTTTTTTTTTAAATTGTATTTTATGTATGTATTATTTATTTATTTTTAAGATTTATTTATTTATTTTTAGAGAGGAAAGGGAGGGAGAAAGAGAGAGAGAGAGAGAAACATCAATATACACCAGGGACTCCGAGGTTGCTGGGGGCCATGGCCTGCAACCCAGGCATGTGCCCTGACTGGGAATCGAACCTGCGACGCTTTGGTTCACAGCCCGTGCTCAATCCACTGAGCTACGCCAGCCAGGGCTAAAAATCATAGTATCTTAATGACAATTTAAAAATTAATATGCTGCTTATATTGTACATCATTTTATGTTATTTAACACTCTTCATTGGTACTCCTTTTTAAGCATAATAATGAGTAGATAGAATATAAAGACTAACAAAGAAGTGAAAACAATCATTTCTTCCCATGGTTTTGCTGACTGCCTCTACAATTTCCCAAGAGCTCAATTCCAAACAGATAAAAATCAATGTCTGCTACCCAAGGGGCTCTTTAAAGCAGAATGTTTTTTTTTTCTTTCTGAACAAACATCAACAACGTATGACAACAAAAAGAAAATAGATAAGATTGTCACCAAGGAAAGAGAAACCACCTAGTGACTGAATCCAGGTGTAAGAAATAAAAAGATCTCCACAATTAACATTAGATAGGCAGAGTACCCCAGTCCATCACTCCTACAGACTAGCTGGCTCAGTTTTAGCCCTCAGAACACACAAGCATGGGTATCCTTAACACAAGGAGCACCTAGAAATGTCTTAATGCTGGTACTGAGTTCAGTGTTCTAGTATAAAATAAATGAACTATTCAATATAGCTCTGGAAAAAAACTAATTGATCTTTGAATAGTGATGAAACTACTTTTAATGGAGCAAAAGCAAGGATCCCTGCTCTTGCCACTTCAAGTCAACATTATACTAGAGGTTCTACCCAACGTAATAAGGCAAATGAGAGACTCATACTGAAAAGTAGCAAAACTCATTATTTGCAGATGTCATTATTCTGTATGTAAAAAACCCCAAAGGATCCACAGAAAAACACTAAACTAATAAATGAGTTCAGGAAGATCACTATGTTTTAAAAAATCAATACACAGATATAAATTTTATTTCTATATACAGTTGACCCTTAAACACTCACCCCCCTCCACACAGTCAAAAATTCACTGACAACTTTTACCTCCCCCAAAATTTAAGTTATCCCTTGGTACTGTGGGAGATTGATATATCGACCATGGCCACCAGGGAATACCAAAACCTGCAGATGCTCAAGTCCCTTGGCACAGAGCAGTGCATAGTCGGCCCTCTAAATCCATGGACTCCTAACTTCAAACAGAAAATAGTAGTTACTGAAAAAATTCACATATATGTGGACCTGCACAATTCAAATCTGCGCTGTTCAAGGGTAATACTATGCTAGCAAAAATGAATTTGAAAATAAAATTAAATAATTCCATTTACAATTGCTTAAAGAATTTTGTAAAAAAGAAATATAGATTTCCAGTCAAGATGGAGGCATAAGTAAATATGCTTTGCTTCCTCGCACAACTACAGCAAAAATTACAACTAGACTACAAATGAAGTATCACCTACATTCATCAGAAAAATTGAGTTATATGGAAGACCAACAACCAAGGGTTTAAAGAAGCCACATTCATCCAGATGGGTAGGAGGGATAGAGACACAGGGAAGTGCAGCAGAGAGGTAGAAAGCCACAGAGGAGCAGAATGGGTGGTCCCACATTGGGAGAGATACCTAGGGAGCATGGGATCCCAGCCCCAGCCCTAACCACACAGCCCACACTTCCAACACCAGAAGATTAAGTCCCCAAAACTTCTGGTTGTAAAAACAAGTAGGGGTTGGGACAATGAAAGAAACTGCAGGATTCCCAGGAGCCTCCTCTTAAAGGGTCCACAAAGGATTTAGTACTAAGGCTGACTCACTCCCTCTGGGCTTCACACAAAGGCAGCTGCTGGAAGGGTACCAGTGGCACACGGGGAGAAATCGAAGTGTATGGCATCAAGGCATGTGCAAGGAGATGGCTTCTTCCTGGACAAAACTCCAGAGACCAGCTACTGGCATTGTGTCCTTTCTGACCACTCCCCCACAGAGCCACAGAGCCACAGAGCCACACCATACCAGGGACTCCATCAACCTGGTTCACACAGGTTGCCCCACCCTGGTGATTTCCTAAGGCTCCACCCCAACCAATTTACTGGTGTGCTTTCCTACAATAGGCCACACCACTGAGACAGGTAGTCAAAGCACCTGTATCAGATACACAGAAAACACAGGGAGGCTGCCAACATGAGGAGACAACGAAATGTGGCCCAAATAAAAGAACAGAACCAAACTCCAGAAAAAGAACTAAACAAATGGAAATAAGTAATTTATCAGATGCAGAGTTCAAAACACTGGTAATTAGGATACTCAAGGAACTCATTGGGCACTTAAACAATATAAAAAAGACCCAGGCAGAAATGAAGGTTACACGAAGTACAGGGAACCAACAGTGGAGTGGATGAAGCCGAGAATCAAATCGATGATTTGGAACATAAGGAAGAAAAAAACATTCAATCAGAACAGCAAGAAAAAAAAAATAAAACAAAACAAAAAACCCCCCCACAAGGATAGGCTAAAGAGCCTCAGGGACAAGGTCAACGTACCAACTATCAAATAGGAGTGCTAGAAAGAGAAGAGAAAGAGCAATAAATGCAAACTTATCTGAAAAAAATGAAAGAAAACTTCCCTAATTTAGTGAAGGATTTATACATACAAGTCCAGAAAGCACAGAGTCCCAAACAGGTTGAACCCTAAATGAACCATACCAAGACACATCAAAGTTTAAAGAAAGAATCTTAAAAGCAGCAAGAGAAAAGCAGATGGTTACCTACAAAGGAGTGGCCATAAGATTGTCAGTTGATTTCTCAAAAGAAACTCTGAAAGCTAGAAGGGATTGGCAAGTAGTATGCAAAGTGATGAAAAGCAAGGACCTACAACCTAGATTATTCTCTATCCAACAAAGCTGTCATTTAGAACTGAAGGGCAGGTACTTGCTTCCTAGACAAGGTAAAACTAAAGGAGTTCATCATCACCAACCCATTATTATACAAAATGTTAAAGGAAATTACATAAGGAAAAGATCATCAAAACTATGAACATTAAAGCAGCAATATATTCACCACTATCAACAACTGAATCTAAAAAATAAACTAAGCAAACAAGCAGAGGAGGGACAGAATCAGGTATATGGAGATCATTTGGAGATTATCAGCTGGGATAGGGAAGGGAAAGAATAGGGGAAAAGGTGCAAGGTTAGAAAGTACAAATTGGTAGGTAAAAATAGACAGGGAAATGTTAATAGTACAGGAAATGGAGAGGCCAAAGAACTTATATATATGACCCATGGGCGTGAACTAAGGGGGCAGGGGGGTGATTACTGGAGGGAATGGGAGATGGCAAAGGTGGCTCAAGGGAGAAAAATGAGGACAACTGTAATAGCATAATCAATAAACTATATTGTTAAAAAAGAAAAAAATAAGATGTATACTGAAAATCATAAAACACTGCTTAGAGAAATTAAAGAAAATCTAAAGAAATGAAGAGACATTCCATTTTTGTGGATTGAAAGAGTCAATATGTTTTAAGATGATACTTCCCAAATTGATCTATAAATTCCTACTGGGATTTTTGCAGAAATTGACAAGCTGATCCTATAATGTATATTGAGATGCAAAGGATCCAAAAGAACCATTTAAAACACACACACACACACACACACACACAGATGGAGGACACATTTCTTCCTTAAAATTTAATACATAGCTCTACAGTAATCAAAATAGTATGATATTGGCTTAAGAACAGGTTAATGGAATTGAACTAAACATATGGCTCATATGCTTCCCAACAAAAGGTACCAAGGCAACTAATGCAGAGTCTTTTCAAAAAATGGTACTAACAATCTCACATGCACAAAGATTATTTTAGTCCCTAACCTCATACCATATTAAGGAATTTTTTTACAAATCATATATCAAAACAAACAAACAAACACCCCAAAACTCCTGTATCTAGGATATATAAACAACTTTTAAAACTCAATGGTATATAAAAAAAGAAACTTAAAAAAAGTACAAATGATTTCAAGACACTTCACCAAAGATATACAAGTACCTAAAAAACTCAGAAATATGCTCAATATCCGTAATCATCAGAGAAAAGCAAATTAGAACCATAATCAGATACCTCTAAATTTACAATCAGAATAACTATAATCAAAAAGACATTAACAGGTATTTGCAGACGTGGAGAAACTGGAACTGTCATACATTGTTAGTAGGAAAGTAAAATAGTACACAGCTACTTTGAGCTGTGTACAGTTTATTAGTTTCTTTAAAAAGTTAAACATAAGCTTACGTAGACCCAGAAATTCCATTCCTGGGTATATCGTCAAGAGAAATAAAACCATAAGTCCACATAAAAATTTGTATGGAAATGTTTTTAACAGCACTGTTCATAATGTTCTTCAACTGGCAAATGGTTAAATAAAATGTGATATAACCATGCAATGGAGTATTACTGTAAAATGAGAAATGAACTACTGATATATGTATGGTACATGGATGAATGAAGTGGAAAAGCCATATGCAAAAGACTACACATCTTATAATTACACTTATATGAAATTTTGAGAAGCGAAAACACTATAGAGACATAGCATAGCTGCCTGGGGCTGAAGATGCCAAATTGGCATAAATGATCTTTTGGGGGTGGTGAAAAAGTTCTAAAACTAAATTGTGTTGGTAATTGCACAACTCTATAAATTTAGTAAAAATCATTGAATTGTACACTTTTAATGAGTATTTATTTTATGACATGTACATTATCCCAATAAAGCCATTTTAAAAATACTGTATCTGCAAGCATGCAAGCATGTTTCCTTTGCTAAACATGCAAAAGAAACTGACAGCTTAACATTATCCTTATGACAATAAGTAAACATTCATCTCTAAGTACAATTACTTTTAATATAATTTTCTAAATTAAAGTGACTTAGAAATTTATTGGAAACTGACTTATCAAACCTTACATAATCTAAAGGAAAAAAGGCATTGCCATTTTGACTATAGCACAGTGATTAGCTCAGGCTCCAGGGTAAGGTTTCTCAACATTAGCACTATTGACATTTTGGCCTTGGATAACTCTTTAAAAAAAAAAAAAAAAAAGATTTTATTTATTTATTGTTAGAGAGAATGGAAGGGAGGGAAAAAGAGAGGGAGAGAAACATCAGTGTGAGAGATGTCAATTGGTTGCCTCTCACACGCCCCCAACTGGGAACCTAGACCACAACCCAGGCATGTACCCTGACCAGGAATCAAACTGGCGAGCTTTTGGTTCACAGGCCGGCACTCAGTCCACTGAGGTACACCAGCCAGGGCAGATAATTCTTTATTATGGAGAGGCTGTGACCTCCGTATTGTAGCAAGTAGAAGCATTCCCGTCTTCTACCCACAAGATGTCAGTAGCAGCCTGCCTACTGTCCATCCAGTTTTGACAACCAAAATGTAGATATTGCTAAATAACCCTTCAAGGGCAAAATCACCCTAGATGAAAACCAATGTTCTGGATACAAATTGCCTGGGTTTAAATTCTCATGCACTCTATTAGCTGTATGACAAGCTATTTAACCTCCCCGTCTCAGCTTCTCATCTGCAAAGTGGCGTATTATAGTATCTACCTTATAGTTTTGTTATGATTATGGCAAATAATCCAATTTACTATAGAAATTGGTCGACAATACAAAATCAAGGCTTTTATTTTTCAGAGGGTCAATTTAACAACACACCACTGACCTTCCTTCTCTATTTAAAATTGTAAAGCTTCCCCATTCTATTGTCAGCTTTCTCTATGCCCCTCATTCCTATTACATATTCTCAATATAGCACTAATCACCATTTGATAGACCATATATGGTATTTGTATTCATTACCTGACACCTTGAATAGAATATAAGCTTCATAAGGGCAGAAGGTTTTGCCACTTTTTTCCTGCAGTATCCCCAGTGCATGGTATATGATCAAAATATTTTGTAAAATCAATGAATGAAACACAATTGATGAAAACAGAAACCTGGGGCTAAGATTCATTTCCCTACATAATAGACAAAGGTGGAGAAACTGTCTTTTTCAAGATTTTATTTATTTTTAGAGAGAGGGGAAGGGAGGGAGAAAGAGAGGGAGAGAAACATTAATGTGTGGTTGCCTCTTGTGTGCCCACTACTGGGGGGCTGGGCCTGCAACCCAGACATGTACCCTTTGAACCAGTGACCCTTTGATCCACAGACCAGCACTCAATACACTGAGCCACACCAGCCAGGGAGAAAAACTGTCTCTGGAAGACCAGGCTATGTGTATTAAATCCAGAGCCCATAAGAGTATTTCAAGATTATCTTGCTTAACAAACACTATCCAAAAGAAACCCATACCATTCTCTATTCTGAAGTGGACTGGGAGGAAAGTGGAGTGTATTTTCCAAAAGCTTAATGAGTGCTTACTATGCTATTTAAGAGTATAATTACATTACAATTACTAGAATATAATGTTACCAGTGCAGGGTGGGGCAAAAGTAGATTTATAGTTGTATGAGAAACACAGTTTATTCTTGTATTTTTATTAATTATTGTTTTATTTTCTACAAACAATTGTTAATCTACTTTTGTATCACCATGCAAAGTGCATACTCTCAGAGACAAATATTTTAGACTGCTGAGGACAGCAGACATACAGGCATAAATTATCTTATGGTTTACTTTTTCATGTATAACTAATCAACAGAGGTTCTCATTGTGTACAGAGAACAAATAAATGTTTATATTTATTTTAGCATTTTGCAAAATTTATTCAGTTTTATCAATTTATCTGTCTATATTATTTTATTTAATTTTTTAAAAGTTTTTGTTTTTCAGAGAGAGAGAAGCAAGGGAAAAAGAGAGGGAAAGAAACATCAATGTGCAAGACATACACTGATCGGTTGCCTCTCTTACACCCCCAACTGGGACCTGGCATGCAACCTAGGCATGTAGCCTGACCAGGAATCAAACCAGAGACCTTTTTGTTCATAGGCAGGCACTCAACCCACTGAACAACACCAGCCAGGGCTATATTATTTTATATTAATAAAATAACTTTGAACAAAGAACCCAAAGAAGACTGTCTTACTTGGATTTTTCAGGGTTTAAAAGTAGTATCAGAGTAATTGTGATGCTTAAAGAGAAATTAAACAATAAAAAACAATAAAACTATTATGAAAAGGAAAAACAAGAAGCAAAACCAAATTATTAACTTACAGTGTACCTTGAAAGGGAGGTTAATTACTACCTCCTTAACAAGTAAACTCATTAGAAAGACTAAAGCTAGTGTAGGCTATAAACTGCTAATTAGCATTTCCATTTCAATGAAGGGCATTTCAAACTTACATGGCAATATGTCCTTGTATCTGTTCTTTTTAACATTTTCTTCTTTTTCTCCAGTGGCTGTGGGATAAATCTTTTCTGTTCTATATTTGGTAGACAATCTTCTTAATCGCTTAAAATATTTTAAAAAAGAAGAGAAGAAAAATCAAGTTTAGAAAAGCAGTATTTTCAAAATTTTAATAATTCACAAATAGCTCTTCACGGAATTTTGCTAACCCCAATTCCTCGCAACTCAATTTTCTGTTCTTCTTTTTTAATTTTATTTATTTACTTTTAGACAGAGGGGAAGGGAGAGAGAAAGAGGGAGAGAAACATCAATGTGTGGTTGCCTCTCACATGCCCCGCACCAGGGAACCTGGCCCACAACCCAGGCATGTGCCCTGACTGGGAATCAAGACTGGGACTCAACAGAGGACCTTTCTGTTCATAGGCCAGCACTCAATCCACTGAACCATACCAGCCAAGACTCAATTTCCTGTTTTTCTAAGATCACAGTATCTCCCTAATCCTTAAAAATTAACCCCAAGGATGATTTTTATTAAGTGCAAACATAAGATTAATATTCCAAATAGCAGTGAAGAAAAAAGAACTAAAGTAATTTTATTTAAAGAAATCACATAAGCTAAGCCAGAATATTTAACTCAGATCTTAACTTACTCAAGTAATTTTTGTGTTTTAACAAGCAGTTCCAAAAACCAAGTTTTAAAACCATGCTCAAAAGATTAAGTACAATTTTCCTTATTCTGTCTTAAGCCCTGAGCACCAATGATGTCAGTCTCTTTCTAAAGCATAAGCTAATGATTACTTATACAACACTGCAAAACAAAATTCTTTCACATATTGAATTGGAAATGTCCAACACAGACCAATTCTGCTTATTCACTGCATTACAGAAGTGGTTTGTGAGTTAGTGACAAATTCTTACCACATATGGCAGTAGGGATGTTCTTTGGGCTGGAATATTTCTGCATGTCTGTAATACACTTCCTGCTTTCAGAAGCACTGAAAGTCGGCATTGTGAATTGTTTTAATTCACTATTCAACTACATTGCTGAAATTTAATTTCAAAGGAGCCCACTTTCTTCCAGGCTTAAAGACATACTTAAGACATTCTGGTTTAACTATTCAGTAAATTATCAAGAACAAATGAAATGAAAAAGAAGCCTAATAACATTTAACTTTTTCACCATCTTTTTTTACCTGTGATGCTGACATTTAAGCAGAGAAGAATATACAATTTAAAAAAATAACATTGAACTTTAATTCAAGATTCTTAACTTCTTATTAAGATATACTTTAACATACAGCACTTGAAATAATCTTACAAATAGAATATATAGAATAGTGAGTGAGCCTTTTGGTTTTATTTGAAACTTTACCACCATAATCTCAGAGTTCTAAAAACAAGAATACACATTTTTTTCTTTGAGATGAAAAAATGACTAGAATCTTGTTCTGCACTGGCACAATACCAAAGTAAAATTCCCCACATTTACAATGCTACTTCCTGTGGTAAAGTTTTCAAAGTGTACTAGAGGGAAAAATTGTTTTAAAACTAAATGGACCACCCTGGCGAGGTAGCTCAGTTGGTTAAAGTGTGGCTCCTATACACCAAAGTTGCTGATTTGATCCCCAGTTAGGAAACATACAAAATCAACCAATGAATTCATAAATAAGTGTAAGAACAAATTGATGTTTTACTATTTTTTTCCTCTCCCCCCCATCAGAAAATAAAAGCAAATAAAAGTAAATAAAAGTAAAATAAAATAAAATATCTTTAAAGTAAACGGACTGTTAATGAGGACATGGGAAAACCAGAACTTCATTAAATGCTGACAGAAAAGAACATTTTTAACCCCTAAGGAAGGCAATTTGGTGATTACAAATAAATGTAACTCTTTAACCCAGGAATTATGCTTTAATGATATGGAAATATCTCAAAAATGCTTATTAAATGTAAGAAGTAGGGAACACAACAGTGTATATACTACTATTAGTGTTAAAAAGAAAAATACATTTGTATTTGTAGATGTGTATAAAATATCTGAAGAGAAACTATTAACAAAGGATGCTGTCTGTGGGGAAGAGAAATGGGTAGCTGTAGGAAACGCATGGGAAAGAAACATTACTATGTGTCCTTTCACACCTTTTGGATTATATAAATGTACTGTCTATTCAAAAAATTACATGTTAAAAAGATTTTCATTTTCAGATATTTATAGTATTTTAAATGATTATAAAATATTGTGTGCAAATCTGACTTTAAAAGGATATCAATATGAACAGTTGCAGGAACACTGGAAGAAAAGGAATGTAACTTAAATAACTGTCATAAAAAAACACATCTATAATTACAAAGGAAAAGGAAAGAATAATTTAATTATAAAATGTGAATGAACTTCTGTAATACCTACTACTGCAATCAATCCAAGCATTCTTCTTTTACATGACAAATCATGTCGAAAAATGTGCAAAAAATCTTTTCATGTAAAATGACTTTTCATTTCATATAATAAAACTTAAAAACACTTGTGTACAAGTAAGTATCCAATCTGAGTATAAACTGTTATATATCCAGTCTTCTTAAAGCCTCGCACAGAATGGAATGCTACATTCAAATTTCTGATGAATGTTCTATTTAAAACAAGTGTATGTAAGTAATGTACTTAGAAATTTTCCTACCCATCAAAGATACTAATCTTTATACAGTGTAAATAAAAGGTGGTTCATTAAATGTAAAAACTTTGTTACTTTAAAAATAACACAACATCAAAATAAGTCTACCCCACTGTATTAAAAAGATATTCTCAAGTAGGGACTTACTGCCTAAACGACAAGAGTCAGCTTTATAGTTAGCTGCTCAAGTTAACTGGATATACCACTTTCTAGCTGTATGACACTGACCATATACAACCTATGTCTCATCTTCTGTAATATACCTATACTCCTATACTTAGCAAACAGCCTGGCACAAAAAAAGGCTCAATAAATGTTAGCTATTATTACTGTGTCAATTACTGAAACTCTTTAAATGTTAAAGAGTTCTAAGAGTTCTACTACTATAGATTTATTTATTTTCTCTAAAACCTGTCCTACTCAGAGATCAAAAGAAGCCACACATTCTGGGCCAATTTGTTTCCTGGGGAGTGTTAAGTATTATAAGACATATGTCAGCCATACTGTCAAATTTGAGCATGCTCCAGAACTCCTTGAGGGCTTGTTAAAACTTAGATTTCAGGGCCCCAATCTCAGAGTTTCTGATTCAGTAGGTTGGGGTACAGCCTGAGAATTTTTATTTTTTAAATAAGTACCCAGGTGATACTGTCGTTTGCTGTCTGAAAAATAAACACTTTCAGCACCACCAGTATAAGGTATATAGGTTCAAGAGGAAGGAGTACTGTGATCAGTTGCATGGAGGAAAGGAGATTGATTTTCAACAATGTTAAGGTTCCTCTGTATTTTATGAAAAGCTGGGCTGCATCAAACAATTTTGATAAAATGACTAGTGGTTTTTCTCAGAAGTGGAGGATAGATTAGGGATAAAAAAGGAAAATGTAATTAACAAGTAACAAAAGAGACAGGGGAGAAGACTGTAGTTCAGCAGCAAGTGGGGGCAAAAATGAAATGACCAGCTATAAACAAAAGGATATTAAATAGAATAATCAAAAAAGTTTGATAAACTGGGAGGTATGGTAAACAGAAAAACCATATTCTTTTCTAAATCTCTTAAAGTATCAGTATAAAACAATATTGTATGTACCTGGTAGCACCGACACCAGCAATGTGTAACTAACACAAACACCACAAAAAGGTGTTTTCAAAACTCCACTTTAAAATTTCCCCTCAATAATTATCTTTCTGTGTTTTTGTGTATGCTTTTTCTCTGCCTCTTAGTAGTCATTTGACTTACATACCCCCAAATCTTACCCATCTTTTTTTCTTAAGTCTCAGCTTCTTTGGAGTTTCTTATCCTACTGATGCAAAAATAGTTTTCTCCTCTGAGTTTATTTTAGACTTTACATGTACTCTTAAAACACTATATCCTTCTATATATTTATGATAAAAATATAAAGAGACTTTGTCTTTCTTCCCTTATTTAACTCTCAACTCTGTGATTATAATATTATTGTCAGATTATTATTTATAATACCCTGGACCCTGGAGCATATTACCAGTAAATGCTTACATGTTAAGTGAATTAATCTTAAGAGTAAGATTTTAATGCTAATCTAAACAAAAGATGATTTAGTTCTTTTAATACATCAAAATTCCTGTCTAAATAGTGGTTGAAGTAGAGGGTAGCACCAAAGTTCATTTAACTATATGAAATAGAAAGTATCTACACATTTAATTTCACTTTAACTTCATAATCACTATTTTCCATGGTCTGTAGTGAAGCTGTTACTAGGAAATAAGTCGAAAAACATGTCATAATATACTAAGGGACGTTACTCATGAGGTTAAATGCTATGCAACAGTATGTGTAAGGTTAGCACTGAACTAAACATCAATAAACTAATCCATTTATTAAGTTATACATAATTATTCAGTATAATCCTAAAGTGCCATGTTTTCGGACCATAAGACGCACCCAGGCTTTAGAGGAAAATAGAAAAAAATTTTGAGAGAAAAAACGTGGTAAAATACTTAATAACATAAATATCAATAGTTCACCAATGTAAATGTAAAGCTACATTTGGACTATAAGGCGCACCCCCTCCATTCCTCCCAAATTGGGGGGGGGGGGGGGGTGCATCGCATAGTCCAAAAATACAGTATTTGAATTATTTATCGTCCTAACTGGGCAAAAAAATATAGCTAAATAGTATATTCACATATACTTTTACTCACCACATCCTGTATCACATCAGTATAATACAATACTATATTGATCTGGTAGCACTAATCAAAAAAAAAATTAAGCAAACAAGAAACCCAACAAGCCCTTTAAGAAAGACTTTTCTTTCTCTGTCTGACTTACTTCACTTACTAAGAACATGTGGAATCTAAATGACAAAGTAAATAAAATAAAAACAGACTGACAGTTGTCAGAGAGGAAGGAAGTTGGCAGGCTGAGTGAAAAATATGAAGGGATTAAGAAATACAAATTAGTAGTTACAGAACAGTCACAGAGATGCAGATTACATAGGGAGTATAATCAGTAACATCATGATAACTATGCATGGGACCAGGTGGGTACTTGAAAGCAACGGGAAGAACCATTCTATAAATTACTGGGTTGACCAAAAAGTCCATATAGTTGTTTTCATAAAATAAAGGACACATTATTCATTTTTACCAATGACTTTATTGATTTGGTTATTTTGAATATGTTATCTACCACGTGATGTAATACCGATTTTTCTCAATTAATGTCTCTATTTCATCATTATCCGCTTCAATTAGTCTATCTGACTGTGGAGCATTGTCCAGCGAGAAATATCCAGCAGGAAACTTCGCAAACCACTTTTAACACATTCAGTCAGTCTCAGCACCTTATCCATCCACTGTACTAATCTTTTTGTGTGTATGTTTCAGTTCTATTTTTACCTTTCTTGAAATAACAAAGCATAATATGCCAAAAACGTTGCCTGTTTTCCTCCATCCTCAATATTAAAATGGCTACACAAAAATCTACTAATTTTGATAGGGTTTTTTTGAAATGCACACTGATACGATAGCTGTCCCAATACAATCTAAACACAATTATTTCCAATGAAGTTAAAGAAAACTAAGCATTACATGAGACATCTTAAAGAAGAAAAAAAAAAACCCCAAAAACCAAACTTTTTGGCCAACCCATTACATGATTTTCTAACCATTTTGCTGTATATCTGAAACTAATATAGAACAATATTGAATATAAACTGTAATTGAAAAATAAAAAATAAATGAAAAAGACATTTTGAATTAATTCTCTACCTTTAAGTCTTGGGGAAAAAACCCCCCACAAATTCCTTAAATAATTTCATTCATATTTCAGAGTTCCTGTTCTAAAGGACAAGTACAGTAATTTTAATTTTATTCCCACACCTAAAAATCTTCCAATGGGTCTATTACTCCAAGATAAACTACCAATTCCTTAGTTTAATTACAGCATATTTTTAATGCTTTCTGTCCAATTTCCTACCTTCTTTTTTTTAACACTCTCTTACTTAAGAGTTTGATGCTTCGGCCATATAGAATTACCACCACCACCACCACCACCACCACCACCACCACCACCACCACAAGAAACCTTTCAACCCTTTCTACATCAGAGTTTCACAATTTTTATTCCTGTTAATGCGTCAATAGTAGGTCTCTGGCTAAAGTGTTATTTCCTTTCTGAAGCCTTACTTGAACTGCTGCTGTCCCTTCTTAACCACCCCTCAGCCTCCAGCACTGAGTAACTCAGTTAACAGACTGCTCTATTACCACTTGTGATAAGTATTTCAGTAACTGTCTGCCTTACCCACTAGACTATAAAACTGAAGATAAACACTGGATAATCTTATTGGACTTTATAGATCAATATGTAATATAATGTATGTCATTAAAAATGGGGAAATTCAAAAATTATTTGAGCCTTTTCAGACAAGTCACAGAAATGTCTTTAATAATTGGAATTTCTCATGCAAACAAAAATTGAGTTTAATATTCCTGCTTTAAAGTTCCAATTATTTAATTTTTATTTTGTCTCTTAAAACACAAGTTTTATTCCTCTAAATTCCAAATCAATAAGCTAATGCTCAAAGGTCTCTGTGTCAAGATTTGAGTTCTCTAAAAGGGTGCTGAACAGTTTCATTGTTTATCCAAGGACCACAGCTAATAAGAACATGTTGTGTGATGCTTACTGAATCTCTCCAAATAGCTGTCTGATAGATTGTCCACTGGGTGTCTCATGGGTATCACAAATCTCCAAACAGTACCACCATTCAATAGCCACTTAGGTCTAAAGCTGGGAATCGTACTTGTTTCCTTCCTTTACCTTCCCTCACCCCAGATATCCAATCCATCAGCAAACTGTGTTAGCTCCATCTCTAATATATATCTAATTCTCTTCACAGTCACTATACAGACTTAGAATTCAGAATACATTTAGACAAGAACAAGTATTAAATTTAATTTGTTGGCTAGATTTTAAGTTAGAGTAATTAAGAAAACAAATGGACACAAAAAATAGAGCTAAAATGGAAATTAAGCTAACTCAAATTCTTTTTGGAACAAGATGGGATAGAAATAATTTAAATATTGGAGCTCAAGACTCCCCATGCTGTTACTAGTCCACACACTACTGCCCCAAATTCCTCAGTCAGAACACTTTAAAAACTGTATGAGTTTCCTAAGGCAATACTTTCAGTAAATATACACACAATACATAAATATATCTTAGAGCTGTACCTTAAAGTGAAATAAAAACAGAATTACTTTAAGCTTAAGAGTTACACTCTAGCAAAACATAACCATAACTAACCCATAAAATAGTACTACTTTTGCTATTGCTCTGAAAATTTTCTGAAGCAATTACTGAAGAACTCATCTGGAATTTTAAAGGTAGGGAGGGGTCTGGCACATACTTGGCACTCAATAATAACCACTAAATGAGTAAGTTCATCTGGTTTGATACCTAGAATATTTCATTGCCCTACATCACAAAGGCCATTCAATCTAATACTAGTTAGTAAGTTAACCCTACCATATAACCTGCATTAAGTATCAAACCAAGATAAATTTTGTTAAAAGCCCAAACACAAAGTAACAGTAGCAAGTAGTAAAATCAGAGTATAACTTCTACCAAAAGCATACTATCTCTAACTGGCTGTTCTTAAATATTTATAAACATATTTATATAAAAATATTCACACCTCTAATAATGTTACAAGCAATTAAAATGGGCTCTTCAATTATCCAACTGCAATGCCCACCTTAAATTGCAAAATATGCAACTCTTTCAAAATTCTTATCTTTGCTCACCATTTACCTACTTCTGCATGACAAACTTGTCTGCCATTCTTTTTCAGAAATACGTGGTTATAAAGCTGTCAAAATTGATGTTAAAAGGACATAATTTAAAGTAAACAGAGGCCAATATTATGGGTCTTTGGATACAAAATTACCTTTTTCTTTGTTCATGTTGATTCCAATGCTTCAGTTACTTTCCTAGTAGCCTCCAAGCAAACTCAGCTTTCTTCTAGCTCAATACAGAAATCACCTTGCTGAAACATTTCCTGAAACAAAGTACTGATACCAACAACCCCCATCTTCCACTTCCTCAGAAATTGCTTCCTCATCTCTACCCACAGGTCCTCAAATATACCTCTAATCTAGGATATATCTCAATGCATTGGGCTGGCCAAAAGGCCTATTACTTTTTCCATACAATGGCTCTAGTAGTGCTTAGTAGTCTTTAATTTCATTTAAAACAATTTTTTTAGATTGTATTGTGACAGCTATCATATAAGCATACTTAAAAAACTTATCAAAATTAGTAGATTTTTGTGCAACTTTAATATTGAAGATGGAAGAAAAGCAACATTTTGGGTATATTATGCTTTATTATTACAAAAAAGGGAAAAACACAACTGAAACACCAAAAAAAAAAAATTTGTGCAGTGTGTATGGAGGAGGTGTTGTGACTGATCAAACATGTCAAAAGTGGTTTGTAAAGCTTCTTGGTACTATTGACATTTTAGCCAAATAATTCATTGCTGTGGGGCTGTCTTATATATTGGAAGACATCTGGCAGTATCCCTGGCCTCTACCCACTAGAAGCCAATAGCAGGAGATAGCTAACATACTCAAAATATCCAAATCAACAGTTAATGATGAAAATGAAAGAATGTGTCTTTTATTTTATGGAAAAAACTAAGCAGACTTTTTAGCCAACTCAATTCAATAATTATTCATATATGTACATATACTGTCCCTGACAGGATGAGAATTGCCTGAAGATGCAGACACTATGTTCTTTTTCTATTAATACCATCCAGTGCCAGCATAACCTAGGACAAATAGTAGAGAGTCAATAGACTGTTTAAATCTTCTCAGGTGTTCGGTTCAGAGAAAATGGAGGCAAATGAGAACTAGCCAGTATACTTAAACAATTTTATCTCTCCTCTTACACTTCATTACTACTCCACAGTGGGACTGCTTGAAGTCAGAGAAGCTGGCGTTCAATTCCATCAACCACTGGCAAAGGAGGTATCAACAGAGCAATTAGAAAGTGCCTAGCAATAGACCTTTATTTAGAGATTTTGTTTCTAAATAAAACTTTGTACTACAGACTTTATATTTTAAAATAAATACAGATAAGCATAGAAACTAAAAGGAAAAAGTTATTATACAAATTTCATAACAAGCTATAATTGATTTTTTCAACATCCTACACAACAAGCAATGCTTCTTTTTCTTAAAGGAAAGCATCCGGTTTTCTGTTTTTAATACTGAAGATGGAAGAAATTATTTCTGTATAGTGTTTTCTCAAGATCAAAATAAGTTGGGAGGTATAATCCAAGTTTATCCTCTCCCTACCTCCATGCTATATTATGGAAATAAAATAGAACCCCATTTGAATTAAGATAATAAGCAGCCTTGGCTGATGTAGCTCAGTGGATTGAGTGCCATCCTGTGTAGCAAAGGGTCTCTGGTTCAATTCCCAGTCAGGGCACATGTCTGGGTTGCAGGCCAGGTCCCCAGTAGGGGGGCACGCAAGAGGCAAGCACACACTGGTAATTCCCTGTTTGTCTTTTCCTTCACCTCTCTCTAAAAATAAATACATAAAATCTTTTAACAATTACAAAAATGCTGTCATATTTTATTAATTTTAGTGAAATGAAGATATTTAATAGCAAAAAGGAAAGTGTCCCCAGGTTTATTTTTATTTGGTTCTACTCACAAAGCCATTACCTTCTCTTTCACCCATTTCTTCTTCATCTTTATCTAATGCTCCTCTAACCACTTCACTGGTCCCACATTTTCCAGGTCAGTCCCAATATTTTGTCCCAGTGTCCCCATAGCAAGTTGCTCAGAAATTCCAAAACTTGGGTTTTAAAACTATGGCTCCTGACTATGCCCCCCTTCATCTGGTTTTGTGTCTTGACTTAAGAAAATGAGATCATTGTAGTTCGCTTTCAGCCTTCAGTCTCCATTGCCAAACTCAGACTCTCAATGTATTCCAAAGTAATCCATCACTAATCTAACTCGATAATGTGTAATATAAACACAGTAAACCTGAGCATACTGAGTTCCAGCTTTAACACAATAAGCTACAAAATTATCAACTGTCCAACTAAAAAATAAAACAAACAAGACCCCCAAATTAATAGTACAGATGCAGTATTCTTATTTACCTTTGCAAAAACAAATGTAGCACAAGTCACCTAGGCAGTTGAACAGAACTCAATACATACATGTTTACCACTATATGGAAATAGATTATCTTTTGCTAGGCCAAACTGCCACAAATCTGTGGTCAACAGACCAAGCTTTTAAAAAGAAACTTACACTTTCTGGTGAACAATTAACTCCGGAACACACTGAAAATTTCATTCTGAAAGCACTTTTATGAAGTCACCACTAATCTCCAAAAGGCATCTAAATCCCAAAAGCCTCAATTAGTATGTTTTTTCAAATTCATATGTTTTTTCAAATCCATATAGGGTTTTTAAAAAAAAAAAAACACAGATGAGTATTTCCTTTCTTAGATTCTATGGAACACCTGTCTCTTAATTCTCCTCTTACCTGTTAATGAGTCGCTCTGGTTCCTCTTTTTCCTAGCCTCTAAAAGGCTGTATTCTCTGGAACTGCTCTCTCAGATTTTGTCTTTTTAGCAAGTTTCTCTCCTCCCTATTGTGCCTTTAACCATTACATTTCTGAATCTCAAAATCTCTATTTCTAGTTCTGACTTTTCAGTTCCAGTTCCATATTCAAACTGCTTACTGAACATATCAACAGCATAATGGTTTAGGTTATCAAACCTAAATAGATAAAAATAAATACACCTTATTTTTCAAATGCTTCTATGTCCCTTTTTATTTTCATGGTACCTCTGCCCTCCTTATCCATTCAGGCTTAAAAGTTCCTAGAGTTTGGACTTTCCTCCCTTATCTGTCCACTTGCTTTTCCTCACATCCAGTCAGTTTCAAGTTCTGCTTGAGTCCACTTCAATTAAACATTCCCCAAACCTAGCCTTTACTTTCTAGTCCCAGTGACAAAAAGATAGCTGTCTTAGTATAAGATCAAGTAACAATTTTCTTTCCTTCAATAACATTGTTATTTGAATTATAAATAAAAAGGTTTAAGAAACACTGAAAGAGGAAAAGGGGGAAATCTGGTGGGCACAACAAAAACAATGCCATAAATTAATCAATGATGTCAGAGTAGAAAAAGTTGCATTTGTTCATCAAATGTTGAATGTTAAGTCTCCTATACAACACCTAGCACAGAGCATGCCTTTAAATATGTGAAAACTGAGGTGAGTATACAAGATTTATGAATAGAAGAGGAATTTTAAAAAAACTTACTTTCCAGTTACACTTGACATACATTATTGTATTAGTTTTAGGTGTACAACATAGTGATTAAATTTACGTATCTTAAACAGTGATCACCCTAGTAAGTCTAGCAACCATCGAAAGCCATACATATATATTATTGACTATATTCCTTGTGCACAGATAGGTAAGGGGAAAATTTTAATTAGCTGCCTCAGATTAGTTGAATTGTTCTTGAAACTAAAAGATACCAAAATACATTTGTATACTCAAATACCACCTAAATTTTTTGTTCTTAAAGAACATTTTAATCCTTTTTTGTATGTAACCAAGATTTGATGAAAATCAAATCAAATACCTGAGAAGGATACTTAACACTGCTCATTATTACCAGCTCCAGTTCCTGTTTCAAAACTCAGAAAGCAATTTTTAACTGTATACTGCAAGTTTATTTGAATTGCATTAAACAAAACAAATCATGGGCCAAATTCTAGAATGGTAAATTGTCACTGATGTCCTCCCTAATCCTTGCATTATCAATATAAACAGAGACCACATTTAATTCTTAATTGCTGTATTTCCAAAAGCTTGAAAGTTACCTAGCAAAATCAGACTAACTTTATAGGTTATGTGTTTGTCTTCCCATTCCAACTTCCCAAGTCTAGTAACATATAAGGCATTATTATTAAGTGGTATGTTGTACTGATTTTTTCTATCAGTGCATAGAAATGTTCTTTGTTTAACATAAGGCATTTATGTTTTTAAGATATAAAAACTTAAGGGCAATAAAGAATTTACTTTAACACTGTATTAACACTTTTCAAAAAAGAAAGACCAGAGATAAAACCAAGTCAGTCGCCAAACTTTTGTTTGTAGAAATACGTTTTCTTACCAGAAAAAGAATTTGGCAAGACCTCAAAAGGTTAAATAGTTACCACATGACCTAGCATTTTCACTCCTAGAAGCACATACCCAAGAGAACTGAAAACATATAGCCACACAAAAACATACACAAATGTTCAAAGCAGCATTAATGATAAGAGCCAAAAAGCAGAAACAATTTAAGTGTCCATCAACTGATGAATGAATAAACAAAATGTGATATATTAATACAACGGAATATTATTTGGGCAAAAATGAAGTACTAGTACACGCTCACCAGATGAATATTGAAAACATTATGTTAAGTGAAAGAAGTCAAATACAAAAAGCACATATGATATAGTTCCATTTTTATGGAATACCAGGATAGGCGAATCCATACCAACAGAAAGTGGTTTCCAGAGTATTGGAGAGAGGGGTACAATGAGGTGTGTCCGGCAATGGGTATGGCATTTCTTTTGGAGAATGTTCAGAATTAGATTGTGATGATAGATGCCCAACTCTGTGACTATCCAAAAAACCAATGAAATGAATATTCTGAAGAGGTAAATACTATGGTTTGTGAATTAATCTCAATAAATGTGAATTTATCTCAACAAAGCTGTTATAAAAATTTCTTAATAAGATGTTGAGAGACATTGTTAATAGTATTCATTGGCAGCCTCAGAACAGACTGATCAAGGCATATTCAGTCATCCCACCCTGTAATAAAGAATATCCATCCACCTCTATTACTCAGCCTCAGTTCCTTACAGCGGAGTCTCCCATTAGGATATTAATACCACAGAACTAAGCATAACAAAACTGAAGAATGTGACCTAAATAACATGAGGAAATTATAAATGAACAAGTAGATCGATTAGAAACTTTGGCCAGTGAACTCAACACATAACTTTTGCAGAAAAGGACAGGTAAGCACGATGAATAGGAGATAAAAGTATGCAGTTTTTAACCTGAGTTGATGTACAAACCACAGATATAAAGCTAGACAATTAACTTGGAAGAATAGATATTTAAAAGAGGGAGGTAGGTAGAAAATGCAAGGGAGGAAGGGAGGGGGTATTCAGAAATAAGCTGAATAAACCATCAGCTTAAAGTTTAAATTTTGCAATCTCTGTAACTCTAACATGGGACCAGGAAGGAAACTTAAAAATAAAAGAATTAAACCCAAACCTGGGTAATAAAACAAGAATGTGTCCTTAAAGTTTTAGTATATTTCTCTGGAGAAATGAACTGGAGGTTATTTTTAATAACAAACATTCAGATTCCTTGCAAAAATATATTTTATTCTAATACTGCTTTCAACTGGGTCCTGAAAGGCTGGACCACACTTCTACAAAGACATGTGTACCCCAAGTTACCCAGAGCATGATTTTGTCTTCAAATATCCCTTCGTAATAATGATAAAAAGTGTTCCTCTTTCTTACATGAAAAATCAAACAAACAAAAAGCTCAAACTCAATCATAATAAAAACCAGCACTACCTACCTATATACTATCAAGATTTCCATAATATTTTAAATCAAAACACAAACCTATGATAGAGGAAATACATAACTAAAAATAATGTGTAAGTATAATCTAGAATGGGTTTCTAAATTATTTTTTAAAAGATACTTTAGAATCTGCCAATCAAAATAAGTCAAGATTTTAAATAAAAGATGTGACACATTTTGACAACTTTCAAAACCATGGTCAAACTCATTAAAGAGAATTTAGTAATATTTTGTACAGAAGATACTTTACTGAGATACACTAAAGGTATGTCAATCTGAATAGCAATCTTGAAGGAAAACTTGTAATTGAAACTTCAGCTGATTATAAGAACTACTAATTAACATGGAATTATGAAGTCACATTAACTGTCCTAGAAGATGAGTGCATTTTACTTTGAAAAGTAATCACAAGCTTTGTTTTAGTGTGATTGTTAAACTTTCATAAACTGGTGGTTCTCTTTGTGTTAAAGATGGATATGTAGAAACATTCTGATATAAACTACAACAAAACAAAAAAAAACACAATTAAAAATGGACAAAAGACTTGGGTAGGTTTTTCTCTAGAGATATACAAATGGCCAACAATCATATGAAAAGATCATTAATCAGCAGGGAAATCAAACCAGAACAACAAAATATCACCTGGCGCTCATTACAATGGCTACTGTTTACAGAACACACACACACACACACACACACACACACACAGAGTAAGTATTGGTGAGGATGTGGAGAAACTGGTGGACTGTGCATGGAAATATACAATGGTGCAGCCACTATGGAAAAATAGTATATCAATTGCTGAAAAAATTAAAACCTGAATTACCATATAATCCAGCAATTCCATTTCTGTGTATATACTGAAAAAAATTGTAAGGTCTTGAACAGACAGATATGTATACACTCACATTCAAAGCAACATTATTCATAATAGGCAAGAGGTGAAAGTGATTTAAGTATCCATTGATGGATGGATGGCAAAACAAATGTGGTTTATACATACAATGTAATTACTCAGCATTAGAAAGGAGGGGAATTTTGACACATGCTACAACATGGATGAATCTTGAGAACATTATGCTAGTTGAAATAAGTCAACCACAAAAGGATAAATAGTGTATGATTCCACTTAAATGAAGTATCTAGAGTAGCCAAAGTCATAGAGAAAAGTAGAATGGTGGTTTCTTGGAGCTGGGGATAGGAGGAGAATGGGACTTGTTTAATGGTTACAGAGTTTCAGTTTTACAAGACGATGAGATGAGTTCTAGAGATTGGCTGTACAACAACATGAATGTACATAATATTGGACTACACTTATAAATGATTTAAGATGGTAAGTTTTATGTTACATGCATTTAACAACAATTAAACATTTCTTTTTAAAAAGAAAAATAAAGCCAGTGTAGTTGTTTATATGGAAATTAAATGTCTTATCCAGTATACTAAGGGAAACCAGCTGCTTGTGGGTGCCATTAAAGTATCTCAGATTACCAAACCACACAATATTTGTATAACATTAGATAGTCTCCTCTACTCATGAATTAACTGTTAAGATTTTTTTTAAAATCTACTTTTCCAGTTTGCTGACATACTGGGTCCAGACATTTACAATAAAAGGAAAAAGTAAGATTTAATTATCTCCTTTAATTATCGGTCATGAGGATGACCCATCTAATGTTTTCTCCTAACCTATCCCATATGTCAGGTACTCTTTTAGGTGCTTACAAATATAGTGGTGACCAGGACAAAATCCCCTGTCTTCATGTAGCATACTAAAAAGTACATGCTAGTCATACAAGTATTTTTCATTCCTGTTTCTTATATCATTCATTTACACATTTTATTCTATCACTACTACCACCCAAGATTATAATTCCCTATCTGTCAAAAACAACCTTTTATAATTCTCTTTATTCCTCCATAGTACTATCTTTCACATATACACATTCAATAAAGCATGGCAAGTCTTTTAGACATAACGGGCACTGATAACCACATCTAGAACATCACAATCAATGAATTGGTACCCTATATTCACATTTAATACTCTCAGTTCAAGTTGAGATAATATAGTTTGTATAACTGTAGAGTATGAACTTAAAATACTACTTGAAATGTGATCTTTGTGGTTTAGCAACATACTGACATATGAAACTGACAGTGTAATTTAAGGTAATTTATCTAAAGTAACATTTCCTTGTCCTAAATAACATAACTGAAGACACTCTGTTTTTATTCATTTCTTTATTAACTGCAATGTCACCAAGGAAAGCTTTCAAATTTATCATCAGTGGAAAAAATGTGCTAAATAAGTGAGTCAGATAATGCACACATCAAAAAATAACAACAAACCCCAAAACCCCTAAACCCTTAGAGATGAGGTATATATCTGTACCTATGTATACATACACAATTAAACATATTATTGATAAATTACATGTTTTAAAATTTATACAAGCAATACATGCAGATGCTAAAACATTCAAACCACACTGAAAAGGTGTGTCTTGAATTCACAAGACTACCTTCAGGTTTGATGATTCACATGGAAAGCCTCACAGGACTACACATATAGTCATATTCACAGCTATGATTATTACAGCTGAAGGATACAAAACAAAGGCAGCAAAGAGAAAGGTGTGTGAGGCCAAGTTCAGAAGAAACTAGGCATAAGCTTTCAAGAACCCTCTCTAATGAAGCTACATTGGACCCACTTAATTCCTCCAGCAATGAGCTATGACAGTACCTGCAGAATGGTGTCTAGAGGGAACATTAGAGATTCAGTGTCCAGTTTTTTATTGGGGGTTCATCACATCAGCACTCTGCCTAGCACAAACCAAAATTCTAGACTCCCAGAAGAAAGTTTCTTCATAAACCATATTTGTATATAGTCAAGGCACAGTGAGTGACTCTTATCTAAGAATGACAGATACTCTCCCAAAAGTCCAAGTTCCCAAACACCAGCCAAAGACCAATCTTACACGTGGGCCTTTCTAAGGATAGCAGTCTTAGGTTTGCTATTAACTCTTTTCTGCACCCAATTATCAAATGAAAAAAGTAACCCTCCCTCCATCCCCCTGTCCTTTAAAGTGGTCATCCATGTTAAGCCTCCTTATTAACAGATATCTTATACTGTTTCATAAAAATTACTGCAACCAACATAATTGGACATGCTATTTATGCACATATGCAAATATTTTAAAGGAAACATATGTAGAAGTTAACACTCCAGGTCAAAGAATATGCGCATTATTAATCCTATAAGTGGCCAAAAGATTTCACCAATTTACCTTCTATCAACAGATTGAAAACATCAGTTTTTTAATACTGTTGCTAATGTGTGCTATTATTAATTTCTAAATTGCCATGATTAACAACTTCTGAATTTTGCCAGATTTGGTGGAATCTGGTAGACTCCTACAAAAGTTAATGATGGAGACACAAATTAATGTTGGCTATTTTGTATTGTATTTCTCTGATTGTTGGAGAGGTCGGTGACTTTTCTTCCTGTGTTCAGCAATTATGTGCATTTTACGTACTTCTGTTTATCAGTCATGGCATGTGCTCATTTTTTCTACTGGAGCATTCTTTTTCCTGATATATAGAGGATACCTAAGTATTTCAGACTAACCTATTACTCATCTTTGTATTGTTTTTAATTTTTATAAGATCACATTTGATCTTTATTAATCCAGACTGACTTTGCCCCCAGATGTTTCACCAGCCTGCACACACACACACACACACTTTTACTTTCTCTCCCTGTAGACAACTATTTTATAAAAAATTTACCCAAATATAGTGGCTATATATATATTTGAACTTGTTTATTTTAAAATAAAATGAAGAAATCTTACGATTTGGCAGCCATTTTATATTACAAAAGGAAGTCTTAAACAAAGTGGTATTCCCTCGAACCACTTTGTGAAGTGACAATTTTTAGGGACCAGCTAATTTCTAATAGGATGAAGCCATTAGCATGACAATACTGGACTGTCAGCTTGACTTCTTTGAGCTTATAGACACTTCCTTGTTTTCTTAATTGCTTAATGTGTAATGCAGGCTACACTGGCAATACCTATGATAAACTATTTTAGAGTATGTCCCCTATAGTCAAATAACATTTATTATTTAAATTATTCTACTGCCTAGAACATTTCATAAATGAGATGTTCATCAAATCAACTTTTACATGTGTAAAAATGACTTAGCATTTATTCTAAAACCAATTCCTTGTCTGTTATCTTAATAAATTCACCTAAAGCCCAAATATATTAGTTATATCTATAAATGTTTTTTGATTGCTCTTGTTTAGCTAATGCTGCTACTAACTGCTGTTCCATTCACTGCACCTATTCTTCTAGGATCATTTTGCAAGTCCATTCTCATGAAGCACTCCATGATTCTCCTAACAGCATGTGAATTTTCCCTTTTAAGAAGCCACATTGCACAACAGTGTGAATGTATGTAATGCCACTGGACTATATACTTAAAAATGGTTAAAATGGTAAATTCTGTTATGTACATTGTAGCACAATAAAGAAATTGCAACAACCAAAAAAAAAAGAAAAAAAAAAAAGAATCCTCATGGAACTTTGTCACATGGTATTGTGATCAGTTTTGCATGTTATTTGCCTACATATTTTATTTCTCCATCTCTATTGAAAATTCCCAAGAAAGGAGTCATATAAGCCCCACTCTCGTTCAAATGGATTGAATTTCCCAAGAAATGAAGGGTAACTCATTCTCTTTGAAATGAAACAAACTGAGGATAATTCTACACATGACTCA